>NC_056737.1:753459634-753602134 GCF_019279795.1 Protopterus annectens | reverse complement strand
TCCCATGCTATGTGATGAGTCTAAAGAAACATAATGATAAATTTAATTTTGAAAGACTATTAAAATGTAATGACAGGGACTCCATGTCCACAGACTGCACCACTCTCAATCACATCTTCAGAATAACTCCGAATACTAATAGGTAAGCAGATCTTTTCATATATACTCAACCACTTTATTCTCTTCTGTGGTCGTTTCTTTCCCTGCATGCCTATCCTGCATAATGATAACACAGATGATTACTAAAGCCAGTGTCTTCTACTTGCATGTTGTTTTTGCTGAACTCAATGGTAAACTTATAAAGAGCAGTAAAAGATGTTTCTCCAGCAGCATAACAAAGCACTTTTTATTCAATAGCAACAGATACTCAAACCTCACCAGCCGCTATGCTGTTTAATTAGTCTAATTGTTCCAAACCGGTAGCAAGAATACACCATCTCTGCACTTGTAACGTTTATGCAATGGCACAAATATAATATTATAATGTGTTAATTATACGTTAGTCAGAAATTCCATTCCAGCACAATGTTTATTAATCAAGTTTGAGTCTCTCACATAAAATAAATCACTCAGTAGCAGTTTGATGTGTGGTGCGTCCCACGCCAGTACATCTCCAAAGTAAAACAGTCAGCCTAGTACTTACTACTCGGTCCTTTAGTTCGCTGACACAGGCCAGACGTCATTTATCAGTGTGCCTTTACACTACCAGCTTAGCTTGACACTCAGACTGTTGAACAGAGGTAATTTCCACAGTGCTTTTTGCATCATTTGAGTGAATCTGACATTTATGCCTTGGATGTTCGCTTTACAATATAATCTAGGAGTCAGATTTAATTTAATGTGGAACCTGATTAAATACATAACATTCCAATAATCTTACTTTTTACTAGGAACTATACTGCATTAATAGTGAAAATTAGCAGCAAGCAAAAAACAATATTAGAAGGCAAACATGCACATCGAGTAATTACTAGTTAACTAGATTTATAATTAGAAAATGTCTCATTCCATTTCAAATGAGTACTTCAACAGCTTGCCAAGATGTATACATAATCTCAATATACGACTCTCAACGAATGGCGGGTGTTAATCAAAATTCACTTTTAAAGAATGCAAACACTCAAAAAAGGGGTTCGCTTGCACTCAGTCACTTTTAAAGAATGCACAAACTCAGAAAGAGAGACTTTCATGCATACACAGTCTCCTAGCCACATACACAAGACGCACTAAATTGAGTGTGAAACCCACTGCAAAGACGCCTTCATTTGCGACCAGCTGAGAAAAAAAGGTGAAAAGCGTTATCCTAACCTCAAGGTCGTGTCTGTTCCGCTGCTTTTATTAAAGTGTAAACCTAATTACGCTCACATTTACTTCTGCCTTAGAAAAAAAAAAGAAAAAGAATAAATGCCACATAAATCTTGTCACTGCGTGCGTACGCGTTGAACTCTGGAGGAATGCGTATTGCTATTTCTACATCCAGCACAGACACAAATTACTTGGTGGTGGTAGTGGTGGTGGTGGTGTGGAGGGGGGGGGGTACCAATAAACCAAGCTTCCAACACTTACTTTTCTGGCTGGAATATCTAGGGTAATATCCATAGTATCCAGTAATTCTTAAGATCCTGTCCTCGATAGTGGCCACCCCATTAGAAGCGTCTTTGACATCCATAAAGGTACGCGAAGTAGAGGAGGGGGTGGTTATCTGCCGCCGCCTCTTGTGCTGCTCTTGGGGTGAACTCGGACCAAGCGCTGGTGCTGCTGCCGCCACTGCAGCCACTACTGCCGCTGCAGCTGTCACTTCTGCTCCAGCTGGAGCTTCCTGTGCACCCAGTGCACTTTCAGACGCCCGCCAGGTGGTTCTGATGCTCTGCATCACGCTGGATGTCACCCGTGTTCTCTTACTTCCAGGCACCGTGGCAGCGCCGCACCGGGCACTCTCCATTCCAAACCCGGACACAGTGTGCCTAGGGGGCGTCCCTGTACCAGCCTTCTTCCAGGCGCTGTGAGGGGGAAAACCACAATGTGGGAATGACCTGCAATAAACGATCCGGTTTAAAAATAAGATAGCCTTGGAAAGTCTCTGGGAATAGTGACTTAACTTGTTTGACTGCTGTGGCGCCGTACTCTGTTTACAATCCACTGGAACCTTTTACAGTCATGGGAAGTACATTCAGCGAACATCCCCACATCTTCCTGCAAGGGAGCTGCTTGGCATTCTTGTCAAGTGCGCTTCTTCTATCTGATCCAGTAGGAAATGGTCTGCAAAATGATCTCGTCGTCCAAACCCTGCAATGCTTGTTGTAGGGCACATAGTGTGAAGGCATGCACTGCATTAATACAAAAACAAATCCGACTGCATCATAAAAACGGAGACAGTGGGTATGCTGGGGAAAAAATCACTCAAATGACTGGACCCTTCTTATCTATTGAAAGCGATGAGCTTAAAAGGCGGGCGAAACAGGGAGAGGTAGTTGTGGTTGTAGTCGCTGTGATGATAAAGCATCAGTCCCACACTGGCAGGTGCAGTGCTGTTTGACACAAAATGAGCTCGGTTTTGACTTGCACAGATAGGAGGTAGTGAGCCTGCTGTTCAAGCGCAAATGGGAACTTCAGCCAACCTGCACTTTAATTAAAGTGACATAACAGGGGCACGTTTACACATATCGATAAAGAACAGGGTGGTATAATAACACAAGTGGTAGAAATGATGAATTTCTATTTCGAATTGTACTGAGGCAAGGGCTTCAGTACTGCAGTATCCATTGCATATAGCAGCTCAATCCCTTTCCCCATAAAATTGACCATATAATGACTGTTAATTGCTTTTCTTTAAGTTAACAGAGCAAGGCAGTTCTCCATTACTTCTGGATCCTTTCATCTGTATTTTGGTTGAGCGGTGTTGCTAAATTATGGGATTCAAAAACATAGATGACAAATGGCTTTCTGTATTCATTCCATGCTCAGATTACATGATAAGTCTTTGTTACATGAACCGATAGGTGTTCATTAGAAGACCACTTCATTTAAAACGTTGCACTAACTCCTTCATTGTTTATTGATTGATCTCCAACTCAAATTAAATGGTCGTCTTCTGACTGGTACGTTAGTTGCAGCTTTTCTGGCTTCAATATTGGATGCGGTTTTCTACTGGGTGCAACAGACTTAAAAGTATGGAGTATTTTAAAGAATAGAAGCTCAAAGCCGAAACGCGTAACTCAAGTAATTTCCCCTCGTTCACAATAAATAAATAAATAAATAAATCGGGAGATCTCTGGTTTACAAAACTGTATTTCCCTGGTGAAATAGCTCCACGCTTTTTAGCTGTTTATTGGAAACTACTTACAGGGTATTTTATACACTTTCGTGTGATTGTGTCAGATTTTGTTCACTTATTGAAGAACTAAATTGGTTTTAGGAAGAAAATAACGCGCAAGAAAACTGAACTTGTCAAATTGGTAAAAAATACACACACATAGTGACTTGGGTAATAGGCTTGAAACATCGCCGCATTGATCGAATAAGGAAATTTCGAACTAAGAAAACTGTTTTGATGCTCACGGTCTTCAAAGCAGTATTAATTAGATACCTACTATCTGGTTAATAATCTCAAACTCTTAGGTGTTTGGAAAATAAAAGTCAAGGTATCTCATCACCCTATAAAGGAAAAGGATGAAATTATTTGAAAAGTAATAAAATATCCAGTCATTGTCAGAGATTATGTCAATATCGTTCATTTCTTCCATTTTTAATGCTAACAATCTGCAGCTCTATTTATGTATTTATTTATTTATTATTTATTTTTGTTTTGAGAGGTGGCAGTTATCACAGGAGCACAAAACAGGAACTCCCAGTCACACCTTAAACCTAATCCCAGTGCTTCCTCTCTAAACTTGTAACTTGCAATAGCTCCCTAACCCTATCCCCAAATCCCAGTCTCCAGCATAACCTTTAAATTTCCAGTTACTCCCAGACAATAATATCAAACCCCACTTCCTAAACATAAGAATGCATGCTGTAGGCAACATGTCCTATGCAGATTGCTTCAAAGTTTTGTCCTTATACTCAGCCTCCTACAGGTTGCTGAAAGGCATCTGTGTTTGACCTACAAAGCATTCTGTGATCCAACCTTAATGAAAATGTTGCACAAATAGCATCAGAAGCATCAGATCCAAGGACATAAAACCTCATCTGCAACGTAGTTAAGACATGCTGGAGAGACAGATATGTGTGTCTCTGAGAATGCTCCTTCAGTGGAACATGCTTCCCAGCCATGTGAGGCAGAGTTCTTCCCTGCACCTATTCAAGCACAACTTGGATCAGTGGATAGAAAATCATAAATTTACCCCTGATCTGGCAATAATGTCTCTTTTTAGGAAGAGGTGGCATTGTGAAAGAAGTGTAAACTGAAGGAAAAATATTAGCATTTATATTTCATTTTTAATTCACTTTCATTTCAAAGATGGATTCCTGATTGTTTCAGTCTGCATCTTGTCCCTTCACTAAGGACAACATCATTATTTTATGGAAGAGGGATGTAGATGAGTTGAATGCATTTATAGTTTTCATTGAAAATAGTACGGAATTTTTACACTTTACACATGCAATTAGTATGCAAGAAGTTAATTATTTAGACATAACCATTTGGAAAGACGTGGATACTAACCAATTTACATCTACAATATTCAGAAAACCTACATATTCTAACACACTCTTACATTATGATAGCTGTCACCCCCTTCATCAAAAGAAGTCCTTAGTGAAGGGACAAGGGGTGCGGCTAGCTAGAATGGTGTCCGAATTTAATGAATTCCTACAATAAATTGAGGTGCTGAAGGATATGTTAGCAAGAAGAGGGTATCCCATACCCTATGTAAATACTATATTAAAAGAAGTAATCCAAAAAAAGGAATAGTGGGCATTTTTCCCCCTTATTGGGGACAAGATGTGGTTTACAAGGTAGAGAAGATCGGGAGGAGGGGACTAGTTACAACAAATCTGCTATATTTAGTTACAATAATCAATTCCAATACATTAGAGACATTATTAGATATAATTAGAATGTTTTTAGCATAGACCAAGACCACCTTCAATTGGTGGGTACATCCCCCAAGATAGTGTACAAGAATGATGTGAGTTTAAAAAGTATGCTAGAGTGACAAAAACAGGATATTAGAGAGTTGAATGGCATGGAAAAATGTGGCTTTTGTCTACAATGTCAATACATGATTGACGCCAAAGAGGTACATATACCTAATTATGGTAGACATATTATACAAAATATGTTTTCGTGTAGCAGTAAGGCAGTGGTATATTTAGCCCTATGTTCTATGTGTCTGAGCTTTTACATAGGAAAAACTATTAATGCCTTTAGGAGTAGAGTTTACCAACATTATTATGACATTGGCAAAAAAGACACAAAAAAATGCCTTAGCTGCACATATATTATGCCATGAAGGGCACAGTTTTAAGTTTATTATTATTGACCAGGTAAAACTAGGGGACAGAGGAGGTCCACTTAATGATTATTTGGAATTAAAAGAGCTGAGGTGGCAAATAAGGACTAATGCCTCAGAATTCCCTGGATTAAATAGCATGATTTCTATAAGTACAATTCTAATGTTAAAAACAGAATTTTTTATGTAAACATGGCAAATGTTTTTAGTCTTTGTGATCAAGGCATTTTATTATTTTAATGATCATACAGAGGTATGTTTTTCATATATAAAATATTTTCTAGTTCATGTTTTTTATATCAAGGATGGGTTATAAATGTATTTCTTTTTAAGAGGTTTATGGTCTAGTTCATAGGTTCATAGGTAGGTACTAGGCTATCTGCCCAAGGGCATAAGTAAGCCTAGCCAACAAGGTTCCCTGGCTTATGCCACCGAAGAAAGTTATTTCCCTGTGCCCCTGTCGAGCAGAGACACAGAAGTGATCCCCAGGGAGTATTTCCTGTTTCCCACCCACTTATCAAGATTTTTCTTGAAGAGTGCTAATGAGGAACTTTGCCTGACTTAGATGGGTAGCTTGTTCCAGAGTATGGGAAGTCTCTGGGACAGGAATCTATCCCTACAGGATGTCCTATTTATTGTGGTGACAAGGTTTAGGTCCCTAGAGTGTGTAGCTCGGAGGGATTGGGATTTGTTTAGGTGTAGCATGTCCAACAGCTCTGGGTTTGACATAGCTTTATATGTTAGGCAGAGATCACCTCGGAGTAGGCGATATGCTGTGGAGTAAAGCTGGAGTTTTTGAGACGGTCAGTGTAGGGCATTTGTTTGAGGCCAGTAATCCTCTTTGTGAGGTACTTCTGTGGCCTTTCCAGCTGCTGCAGATGTCTTGTGAGGTACATTCCAAAAGGGGCATTGTACTCTATAATGGGACTAATGAGTGTCGAGTAGAGGGGAACAATGATCTCTTTTTTTCTAGATGAGAACCCTTTTGTGATGAGGTGTGCCACATAAAAGGATTTCCTGACTACTGTGGCAATGTGATTATCAAAGGAGAGACTATTGTCCACCTGGTTCCTCAGGTCTCTTATCACACATTCTGCATTAAGTAGACTGCCGCCTATGTGGTAGTTCATGGGTACAGAGCTTTTACCAAAGGGGATGACAATGCACTTTTTGGCATTGAGCTTGAGGCCATGGCTTTGACACCAGGCATCTGTCTCAGTGAGGCCCTTTTGCAGGATGTCCACATCATTTGGGAACTCAACTATGGCCCCTAGTTAATTAGATAATTAATGTATGTATATTAGGATTTGTTGGGTGATAGTAACACTATTCTGATGAAGTTTCTATTTGGAGACCAAAGTGTTTAATAAATCATTTGGAGTGGACTACTGGCTTGGCTTCTTCGTTCTTTGATACCTAGTTTGTGTGGTGGTCGTGTTTAACAGTTGGGGTTATGGAAGGGTTCGAGGAAGTAGATCTTTATTTTCTCTGGCCAAATCTTTTCAGACTTTAAACTCCACAGTAACCAATCTTACAATCTTAGTGTCGAAAATGACCCAGCAATCCTGTTTTTGGTCGAATTCAATGAACCCGGGCCCAAATGAGTCAGGAAGTACATTGATGGATGATAGTAGCAGCTCCAGTGGTATTACGCCAGCCCAGAGACAACGTTCGCTGAGATCCAGCCAATCCGAGAAGCAGGATTTGTATACAGCATCAAATACGGGATCCACAAGGGGCAGAACTTCCTATAATGGCCGTAACTCACTTACACAGTGGTTGGAGGGTGAAAAAGAATGCTGTTCGAACTTTGCTAGCATTCCTAGTCAAAATAATGGAACATTAAGTGAACAACTGAAGAAATGTGAAGAATTCACCCTGGAATATCGTAAGCTCCAACTACCTGAGGGAATGTGTACGGACTGAAGGAGTACCGAAAGGATGAAGATTGTGAAAATTTCCCTCAAGGTTGGTAAGAGAGTCTTTATTATATTTAGAACCATTGGAGCATTTCAATAAGTGTGGGTGTGAATTTTTGGAATGTCTAATAAGAGACAATGATAGGAAAATGGCAGAATTGCTTGGTAGAATAAAAACTATTGATCACAGTATACATACTGATCTTTTTTTCGAGGCAAAACAACAAGACTATTTTAGAGTGCTTGAAAGATAGATGGGACTATAACCAAACTAAAACAAAGGAAAATTAACACATTAATAAGAGATGAACGAGAATATGAACAGCATAAAGCTTATCCTTTATCCCCTTTGGGGCAACAAAGAGCTTCAAGAGAGGACAATAATGCCATACAGAATGACAACAATAGTAATGTAAATGCTGACAATGTGGAATATACCCCCCACCCTTTAGAATACTCCCTCTGAGCAGGTCCAAGAGGCTGAGGAATCAAAGAGGGGGGTTTATTACAATTAAAGATACCCCACATACACAAGGGGGAAAGGGAGGGGGAACAGATATTAAATGATGAATTGAATGTTGGTGTCATTACATACGATATTATAAGCAATAAAAGTGGTGATTTTAAGGTTTATAACTATAGTGATGCTGAATTTAATGGGTTGGTAGCCGATTTATTTGAAAAAGGGCTGTCTTTCATTCCTGCTAAGAGAGCATCACGTGATGAAGTATTAATACATTTAAAATTATACACAAGGAAAGTTAAATTTGAATTTTATTTTAAAAGGATGGACAATAGGGTTTATATTATTATATCGAACTGTGATAAGTTCGAATACCAAAATAACAAACTGCAAACTTCGAAATGGAATAACCTAGAAAACTCAAAACTCCGAAGTTCAAAACTCTGAATGGTTATAGTTGGCCCAAGCATGCATATGCATGAAGTCTCCACTGTGGTGTGATTTCAGAGTTGGTATATTTAAGTAGGGGGTGTGGGGGGCACAGCCCCCCCCACGTTGGGGATGTGGGGGTGAAGCCCCCCACATTAGTAATAGTGTTAAGTGTTACTGTGTTGTTACATTATCATACGGGTGTGAAGCTGGCCGACCATTGCTTTTCGGAGTTCCATTTTTCGAAGTTTTGAGTTTTCGGAGTTTTTACATTTCCGAGTTTGCAGTTCGATGTTTTGGTATTTGGACTCATCACAGTTTGATGATCTGATATAGACCCAGACAATATACCTGGTGAAAGTAAATTATGTAAGAAATTAAGTGTATTTAATCCTGCTTTACATCCTACTGTCCAGATTTCTTGAAAAAAATGTGTGAGAATGACATTCGAAATATGTTTAGGACAAAAAGAGTTGAAAAAAATTGTGGCAGCAATATTAACAAAGATGAAAAGATGTTATTGAAAGAAATATGTAACAATGCTGAACTATGGGTTATGAAACCTGACAAAGACAGGGGCCTTGTCATTATGAATCACAATATGTATACTAACAAAATGATCACATTGTTATATGCTGACACTTATTGTGAAATCAGTTTGAATGAAAAAAAAAATCTCCTATAGGAAAGTGGCTATGTTAGAAGAATTAGTATTGAACTATCAAATTAGTATATACGAATATCAATTCATGTTAGTGAAACATCCAAGAATACCAACAATTTTTGGGGTCCCGAAGATACATAAAGATCTTCTGGACCCCCCCATTGAGACCAATAGTTGATGTCAGGATATTTAAAAGGTATCCTATAGCCAAGCTTATAGATACTCAGCTTAAGAATGTATTAAATGACTGCCTGTGGGTTTTTGAAAGATCCCTGGGATTTTCTAAGTAAAATCACTAACGATATGTATAGTGATCAGTTGATATTCATCACAATTGATATCAGAGATTTAATTTTATTTTTATTTAATACACCTCTTTAAGCCACGACCGTATTTTAACAGTTAGAACCTTGATGGAATTAGTATTGGATGCCAACATTATTACATTTGAACAACAGCTTTTAAACAGTGTAAGGGAGTAGCAGTGGGGGCAGTGTGCGTCCCCATATTTGCTAATATTTTGTTAGCATTTTGGGAAAGGGAATTTATTTTCAGTAGTGCCTTTCCTGAATACTGGACATTCTATGGGCATTACTTGGATGACATCATTATTTTATGGAAGAGGGATGTAGATGAGTTGAATACATTTTTGGTTTTCATTGAAAATAGTACGGAATTTTTAGAATTTACACATGCAATTAGTATGCAAGAAGTTAATTATGTAGACATAACTATTAGGAAAGATGTGGATACTAATCAATTTACATTCACAGTATTCAGAAAACCTACATATTCTAACACCCTCTTACATTATGAGAGCGGTCACCCCCCCTTCATCAAAAGAAGTCCTTAATGAAGGGAAAAGGGGTGTGGCTAGCTAGAATGGTGTCTGAATTTAATGAATTTCTACAACAAATTGAGCTGCTGAAGAATATGTTAGCAAGACGAGGGTATCCCATACCCTATGTAAACACTATATTAAAAGAAGTGATCCAAGCAAGGAATAGTGGGCATTTTGCCCCCTTAGTGGGGACAAGATGTGGTTTACAAAGTAGAGAAGATCAGGAAGAGGGGACTAATTGCAACAAATCTGCTATATTTAGTTACAATAATCAATTCCAAGATATTAGAGACATTATTAGACATAACTGGAATGTTTTTAGCATAGACCAAGAACATCTTCAATTGGTGGGTACATCCCCCAAGATAGTTTACAAGAAGGATGTGAGTTTAAAAAATATGCTAGCATGACAAAAACAGGACATTAGAGAGTTGAATGGTATGGTAAAATTTGGCTTTTGTCTACAATGTCAATACATGATTGAAGTTAAAGAGGTACATATATCTAATTATAGTAGACATTATAAAAAATAAGTTTTCATGTAGCAGTAAGGCAGTGATATATTTAGCCATATGTTTTATATGTCAGAGTTTTTACATAGGAAAAACTATTAATGCCTTTAGGAGAAGAGTTTACCAAAATTATTATGATATTGTCAAAAAAGACACACAAAAATGCCTTAGTTGCAGACATATTATGCCGTGAAGGGCACAGTTTTAAGTTTATTATTATTGACCAGGTAAAACTAGGGTAGAGAGGAGGTCCACTTAATGATTATTTGGAATTAAAAGAGCTCAGGTGGCAAATAAGGGCTAATGCCTCTGAATACCCTGGATTAAATAGTGTGATTTGTATAAGTTCAATTTTTAAGGTTAAAAGCAGATTTTGTTATGTAAACATGGCATATGTTTTTAGTCATTGTGAGTGAGGCATTTTAATGAGAGTAACCTTGTCGTCATTTATTATTTTAATGATCATGCAGAGGTATGAATGTGTAGCTATGTATGTTTTTCATATATAAAATATTTTCTAGTTCATGTTTTTTATATCAAGTTAAGGATGGGTTATAAATGTATTTCTCTTTAAGAGGTTTATGGTCTAATTAATTAGATAATTAATATATGTATATTAGGTTTTGTTGGGTGACAGTAACACTATTCTGATGAAGTTTCTATTTGGAGATGAAAGCGCTTAATAAATCATTTGGAGTGGACTACTGGCTTGGCTTCTTCATTCTTTGATATCATTTTTGGGAAGCATGGCTAGGTTTAAAAGGCTTCCTAAGGTCAATTACCTAGTAGTCCCCTATGATCCTATAAGTCTCCCATTCACTCCTTGACCTTAATCTCAAACCCTGCTCAAAACATACAACTCCTAGTTACTTCATAAACCTAATCACAGAACTTGCTCTCTAACCCTAAAACTCCCTGTAACTCCCTAACCCTAAACCCAAATCTAGCTCCCTAACCCTAAGTTGCCCAGCCTTCCTGACCCAAACAGTGAAATACTCATTTCCACACTTCTACTATGAATCATCAATCTCTACAATGGTGACTATCAGAAATTAAATGATGTAAATTTAATGTCCAAAACACTGAAGAGCAAAAAAAATAAATAAATAAATTTTTTTCAGGAGGTACACCCCTCTGCACCCCCCATGTGGGAGAGAGGGCAAGTCATGAAGTCCTGCTGCACCCCTCTAAAACTTATATATACCAACTTAGACACATCACTCTAAGAAGGGAGAAATCTCCCAAAATAAGAGAATCATTGCCAGCACACACTTAGAAATCATGCTCTCAATGATTTCCAGTGGATAACAACAAATGAGCTGCCAGAACATATGTTACAAACTGGAGAATGCAGTCCATCCATCACTGTGCATTTGTGGGGGAAGAAGTAGGCGATGTGAAGTAATATAACTTGATTGCTGAGTAGCTTTGAATAAGGGGAGGTTTTTTATGCATTTTACCATATTGTCTGCCAATCAGGGTATAAATGAAGATCATTTAAAAGAGGACTTCAGTGGTTAGGCATGTGAGTTGACACTAATACCTTGAGTCTACATTGGAATTGTACACAAATGATAAAAATATTTTTCAGTATTTTAGCTAAGATGCAATTTTATAAATTTGCCTTTATAATAAGTAAATAGCAGGTACATTTCCGAATGGCAATCCTAATTAGATTTAACTTACTGTAAGTTAACAATTTAAGAGAGCATGTCACGAGCATTGCCTTATTTGAAACTAATTGGTTATCCTCTATTATGTTATTAAGGGATATGTCAAACAGTATCTTGTACTAAGTTTCCTAACTGGCTCATTATTAATAAGAATATTTGGATTATTCAAGAGGACTTTACAGAGAAAAATATCTTTCATATATTCAGGTTTTTCAATAACCAATGCAAATCTAAAATACGGAGATTTAATTTTGTATAATTAGATATTTTTATTATAAAATTAGACAAGTTCCAATATTACACCACTATCTTGAGTTTGCTTACCCTCTGTGAAGCCAGAGTGAAACCTCAAGAGGATATGGAAAGCTATTTTTCTAAAGGAATTGGCTAAGCTATTGCAAATATTTTAACATGGGAATTTATTAATGCTACGGAGTAACAGTAAAGAGTCTGGATTGGGTTTAAGAATAAAAATAGTATGTAATTGATTAAAATACTCATCTGTGATACCCTTTTTTTAATCATGTTAAATAGTTTAAGAAGGCCTGGAATTATATTTTCTATAAAAAGATTTGTCAATACTACCTAGGTCCAGAACCTTACCAACTTTAGAGATGTGAAAGCTTCCATTACTTCCTAGGTAAAAAAAGAAGTATTTTTAAAATGTTCTACAATATCCCAAGTCACTGTTGTTAGATTAAGATATTTATTTATCTAATATTTATCTAATATTTTAGATGCATTCATGTTTGATATGGACATTCTGAGATTCCTATATTAATGTATATATATATATATATATATATATATATATATATATATATATATATACATTAATTACAGAAGAAGTTTAGTATTTCTTGTGGTTAACTCTCTCTCTCTCTATGTATATATATATAAAATGTTATATAGTTAGAGATGTAAGCTGCTTTCAAAATGCATTCTGCATATTTTGCTACCCTTTCAGTCTCAGATATTGACCAGTTCAATGTGTGACATTTTTAATTCAGAGTAAACCTTCATCATATATGACTTTTTTCTTCACCAAATCTAATTTAAATATTAAGTTTTCTAGGTTAGCAAATTTTAGAACTTTTTTCTTTCTTTCATATGATGCTTTGCTGAACAGGACTCTTGTTAAGGTTGATTTAAATGCTGTCCTTCTAATATTGAACTGTAGATCACTGTCTCACTCACCCTCACAATATCTTTTAAAGAGGTGCAATATTTCTCCATGAATGTCATTGTCCTCTGAGAATTTAGGATTATATCCCCAACGTGACCTTGAAAACTGTGTCCCTTGGAAATTCATTTCAGATTAGTGAGTGATCAGAAAATGACATACATTCCAGTTTATATTCCAAATCAAAATTATACCAGTATGTAAAGTAAGAAAAAATCAACCATACAACATGTTTTATGAAGCAGGAAGAAGAACGTATAGTTCCTTCCCCCTAGAAAGAGAACTCGATAGTGGTCAGAAAGGTCACACAGTTTCACGAGACTTCTAAGAACCTAAGAGTCGTTGTAGCTGGTTGAATAATCTAAACAAAATGTTTTAAATATGGAACTTAGTGTTATATTGCAATCTCCTGCCAAAATTAAATTGTGATCATTAAAGAAAGCCACAGACTCAAAGCAGCATTGTAAGAAAGCATAGCTCTCACCATACGGTGCATAAACAGAAGCTGTAATTAATGATTTCACTAATGTATGCCTTTTTATGTACCCGTGGTGGTGGTGCTGCGGTAGCATTGTTGCCTCACAGTAAGATGCTGTCCAGTTCGATTCTCAGCTAGACCGTCTTCTGCGTGGAGACATGCTTGAATGGGTGTACCCTTTGTTGAAGGTTGTGCATCAGGGCTAGTAACTCGGCACGTAAAAATCAACTACCAATCATTAGCGGACCGGAGTTCTGCTGTGGCGACCCCTAACCGGGAAAAGCCGAAAGACACAAACAAACAAACTAATGTATGCCTTTTTATACTGTATTATAATAAATCCCTTTGGGATCTTCTTTAATCGGAGTTATTTGAAAAGGGAAGGTATCTTTAATTGGGATTTCGTGCCATACATTCTTATTTACTGAATCACAACCCGAGAAAATACAAGGGAATCATTTGGTTTACAATCATCAGATAGGGAGATTACCATGCTAGCCTCTCGTACTAGCCAAATATCTGTGTGCATTTGGTATAATGGCTGCTTAATAATTTTGTTTTCTGGAATAACTGGATATCATGGATATTCCATGAGCATATTTTTTTAACTGTGCCATGTCATTGAAATAGTTAACAAAACTGCGTAGTTGTCTGTATTCCTTCTTGCGTGAAGCATAGCTAACCCCCACAGTAAATTAAATACATGGGTTGCCAGTGCTATCATACTTTGTGTGACTATGTCCTAGCAACTTTGCTGTGAAAAAAAAATAACTCCTCAAACTATTTACTCAAAATGTTGACCATAATATAGATCCCCAGTGGTGAACCTGAACCCCATCATCCTGGGCCTAACTCCAATGACTACACAGAGGACTAGTATCGGCAATCTTAAGGTATAGTAATAATTTAACCCAATAGCTAAACTTCCATACAAAGTATATAACACTGATGGTAAGATATCATATATAGAGCTTTGTTTAAGTCCCACTCTATAAAATGTAATTTTTTTTCACACAAATACATTAGGAATGTTATTAAAACATATGCTATAGTTAACAAAGAGATGGTGTACACAGTATGTTGTTTCTGCTTGACAACTAAACCTCAGCCTTAACCCTAGCAAGCTAACTAAGTAATAGTATAAATCATATTTTGGTCCAGCAAAGAAAACTTTGACCAAATGAGTGGTAAATCAGTTACTAAAATTAGTATAATATCATTGCAAAAAAGTGTATCATGTTAAAATTATAGACCTTATCCTATGCCTATAACTTGGGGTCACCAATAAAATGACTTTAAGACAGTAATTAGGGACATCCCGAAACAAATATGTATATTCAATACTAAGTACATGTCATTTATTAGGGCAGTGAAGGTCCCTGCATAGAAATATAGGAACATTATTATATTGCTCAGTAGTGACAAGTGGGCTCACGTTAACCTGTTGGCAGTCATATATGTCAAGAACATCAAACCTAAAGTAATCATGACAAAAGCATTTGGATGTTACATTTTCCTAAAAAAAAAAAAAAAAAACGCAAAAGGTTAATGAAAGGAAGGATTACTGTAGCTAAGGAAATTCTACCCATGATCAGTATGTGATTTGTACCAGAAACCATACCTCTTCACCCTGCATGGTGGGGTCCACCATTATTTTGATCAGCATCAGTAATTCTTAGTTACATTAGACTCAAACTTGAGTATGGAACAGCAATATGGAGACCTTATAAGAAAACAAGCATGAGTAAACTGGAAGGAGCACAGGGGAAATATATGAATGGCATCCATGGATGTGAAAGTTGAAATTATTATGAAAGACTAAAATATCTGAACTCATACAGAGTCTCATATAGAGATTTAAGAGGAAACCTTATTTAGGTATACAGAGCAGTTAGATACAACTACCTCTGGGTATGTTTGGGATTATCTAAAAAAGTAGTAGAGAATCATCAGACAACCTATGTAGAAGATTCTATAGGAATGAGGAGTGTATTAATTGGTTCTCTGAGAGAGTAGCTAATACATGGAATAGACTGACAAATTACATTAAAGCAAGCACTAATTTAGATATTTTTATGAACTGCCTGGACACGTTTTATGGGAACAACTGTTTTGCTATACTGGCTGAGAGAAGGACATTATTGCCCATGCTTGAAATGTTTGTATGCATGTGTTTGTTTGTTTGTATGTATGCATGTAACTTTGTAGTTGGCATATTTAAGTTACCAAAGATAAGTAGCCTATGTGTATGTAGACTCAGCAAAATTCCTTCTGCTAACCTGTCCAGAACATTATTTATGTAGAAGAGGTATTAAGTTGAACTATGAAGTATAAAAGCTACAATTTTTACTACCTACTAGTTACAATAGTACAATACTTTGTGTTTTATGTGAGGTAGAGTTCATTAGAATATTTCTGATAAGGAGAACAATAACACCACCTTTTTAACAAAATTTCTCTAGTTTATTAACAAACTATATACCCTGTCTCATACCCAATATATTTCTGTTTCTACCATGATTAAATAACCATCTCTACATCCAGTCTACATTTCTAAACATAAACTTCATTTCTTACTTTTGTAATTAAGACTTCTTCCATTTGTGTATAATCATGTAAACATATTTCATTCTTAATGCCACCTGAAGTAATTTCCCTCAAATGTATTTTATTTACTCTACCTAAATGCAAATACAATGTTCTGTTCCCTTCCAGTGATATGTGGATGTTATCTGTTGCTGATTTGTGCGATCTACTGACATAGACCGAACACTTGATATATAGATTTAGCTGTCATGGATCCTATATGTCATACCTGAATCCAGTCTCTTTGTTATCCCCATATAGTAAGGTCATCAGTTTAGCCTTAGAAGTTTACTTATCAAGACAAGACACATATTATATTTCTGTAACAAGTCCTGAAAATAAGGTTTATTTATTGGTCTGTTTTTATTTGCCTATATGATTTCTTCATTGAAAAGTATGCTGTTTTGGGCTTTTCAATCAAATTTAATTTGTGGCCTTCCCAATATCAAACACATGAAAAATTGGAAACAAAATGTTTCGTTTTTCATTCTCTCCTGATACATTCACCTATAACTTGATTAAAACTCTCTTCTATTATTAAAAGCTCATCTCTTTCAAGGGACTGTTCACTAATTAACTCCTTTGGAAGGTCATATACACCTAGGCAAGTTCATATCAAGAGTCTGGTGGTTCACTGTATCTGTTTATTCTGATAACCAATATTTTGTTTTCTTTGAGTCAGCTATCCCCTTTGCTTTTACCTTTTTCTTCATTTGTGTGACACTATGCATATCTTTACAGCTTGAATGATTACATTGGTTTGGGGCCATTTATTTGAGATTCTCTATATTGTTCTACTCACTTGTATGACTGTTTTTATTCACCATGTTTTGTTCTTTGTATGATATAAATGTATGGTAGGTATTTTCCACTGCAGAAAAACTCATATACCCCATGGAATCGGAGAAAGAGATAAATGAACAGGGTTTGGATAGAGGTGATGTATTCTCTGGTGCAAGTAGTGTTAATCATAGACAAAGGGATGCTGAATTAGAGAAGGAAGAAACAGTGAATATTATTGGTATACCTGAGACAATGGATACACATATCATTGTTGAGACACCTGCACTAGTTGAAACACACAGTAGTACAGCTGATAAGATTATAACTATGTACAAAGGATTTAATGTGTTTAATTACACTAGTATTGAAATACCTGAAGAATTTTATACACTCTTTGTGAAAGGGATGAAATACATACCCACTGTGAAGTTCAACTTGGTTGATGTCATTACTGAGTTCAAATTGTTTTGTCGGAGATTGAATTTAGCTGTTCAATTCAATTCCAATGAATCAGGAAAGTACATTAGTGAACAATGTGTTCTTAAAAAGAAAAGCACATACATTCCTACTAGCAATCCTATTATAGCAAGTTTCGAGAAAATGGGTAGTCAGGATATATACAGTTATTATAAGATGCACAAGATGGACAGGAACAATACCTCGAACAATTGTGACAACTTAACTGACGGGGAACGTCATTGTTTGGAAACTTTCATAAATAGTAAAGAAGTGAGGGTTATGAAGCCCGATAAAGGGGGAGGGATTGTGTTGTATCCTATGATGGATTATACTAATGAAATATATACTATATTATATAATTCTGGCAATTACGAAGCCATCTCCCTCAATGAAGTTAATATTGGGTATAAACGCATTGACCTAGCGTTGGAAGAATATTTGATAGACCATAGAATTACCAGTGATGTCTAACATTACCTTAAAGTTGAATATCCCACTTTGGCCACTATTGTTGGGATTCCAAAGGTCCATAAAAACCTGGAAAGTCCACCTTTTGGACCCATTATATCAGGCAGCAAGTCCAAAACCTTCCCTTTGGGTGTTGCCATTGATAAATGGGTGAAACCAGTATACAACAACATACCTCATTTAATTAAAGATTCTTGGATGTTCCTCAGTCATTTGACGCCGCACATATGGGACAGGGACCTTACATATATTACCATCGATGTTATTGACCTGTTTTCTTGCATCCCAAAGGAGTTAGGCTTGGATTATTTTTGTAACAGTTTAAGAAAACATTCCAACCTGGACTGGGATAGAATTTGTTTGATCACTGATATGATGGGCCTTGTTTTAGATCATAATTATATATATTTTGAAAATGAATTTTTCAAGCAAACTAGAGGCGTAGCCATGGGAGCATCGTGTGCTCCCATATTCGCCAATCTTGTTATGCTTGAATGGGAGACTGCTTTCCTGTTTAATTGTGAGTTCTATAAACATATTGCCTATTATTCTAGGTTTCTAGATGATTTGTTTGTTCTTTGGAAAGGTCCAAATGACTTGATTCATCCCTTTATTGACTATTTGAATAGTACGACAGATTTTTTAAAATTTACATTTAATATCAACATCAATGGTGTGGCGTATCTGGATACTTTTATTAGTCATGGGGATGGAGGATTCACTTCTAGTATATATAGGAAGGAAACTTTTTCAAATGATTATTTAGAGTATAGTAGCAACTATCCCAAATATGTTTTTAAAAATGTATTTAAAGGGCAGTGCATTCGGGCTGCCCGTATGTCATCAACTAGGGAAACTATGGTTAAGGAACTGGATTATATTAAATCCATGTTTATAGTAAGAGGATACCCTGAACAGTTATTAAATGATGTTGTTAGGTATGTCTGTAGAGAGTGGGGTAAGAAGTATGTGCCCCTATTAGGTCACCCCTTACAGACTGGTTCTACACCAACAAATAAAACAACTGAAGGTTTCAACTATAGAGTATGTGCTCTCACTTATTCCCCAGTAGTAAGAAACATTGAAAACATTATAAGGCAACACTGGAATCTCATCACCATGGACGACAATTTAGTGCAGACTTTAGGTATTGTGCCTAAATTTGTATATAAGACTGGATTCAACCTTAAAAGGATTTTGGAATCCAAAAAACACAAGGACATGGTAAAAACAAAGGGCACAAAAAGATGTGGAGCATGTAACCAGTGTAGGTTTATTAATGAAACAGCTAGATTTAAATTGGATAATTTTAATAGAACTTCAATAAGGAGCATGGCAGGTAATTGTCATACGAAGTATGTGGTTTATATTGCAACTTGTAGTTTATGTCTGGCATTCTACATAGGTAAAACAGAGAGACAACTGAGACAATGGATATATGACCACAGTTATTCTGTTAAAACTAAAAATAAGAAAAATGCTATTTATAAGCATATCATGAATAGTGGTGATAACCATCAATTTAAATTCACAATTGTGGATCATGTGAATGTCACAGTACAAAGGGGTAACTTCAAAACATTACTGGCTATGAAGGAGAGCAAATGGCAGATTCTCACGGGTGCCACTAGACTTCCAGGTATAAATGATTTTATAAGCATTAAACCTTTCTTAAGTTTGGGCTAGTCCCTGTTATGTGAGAGAGAGATGAATTTTTGTAAATAAATTTTTGTAAATATATTTTTATTTATTTTGAGATGTGGGGCTTAGTATTATGCTATGTAGGTAGGTTATCCAAGCAAATGTTATATTAATTTTGGTAAATATATAACTTTATACAATTTTACCTTATTTTATCTCATTTTTATTACATTTTGCAAAATTTTAAAAATTTAAAAATTAAAAATTTATATATCAATACACATGTATATAATCCATTATGGTATTATTTATTTATGCATTCATTAAAGTAATAATGCATTTATAGGTTCAATTAATTATTAAAAGTTTTTATTGGCATGATGTTTTGGCGCCAAATGAGTTTATTTAAACGACTAGGTTGCAATGATAGTTGTTCTGATGAAGTCTGCGTACTTTCAGATGAAAGCGCTTAACAACTGTGTACTATCTTTTGTATCATTGTGGATTTTTACGTATACCCACTGGGTTTGCAATAAATCTTTTCAGCCCAAAGCCGTGGAGTGTTTCACGTACAGCTTTCTGTGCCTGTCTTGGTGGTTTATACTGTCGTTGGAGTATTTGGCTGGTTTATAAATGTATGGTAGCAATTCTTATTTGCTGTATGCATTCACTGTCTGCAAGTTCTTCATGAGACAGAATATTTGTAACATTGGCCTTCTCAAGGATATCAACAACTCATGGTATGACATTTTTGACAACCTCTTTCAATGCTATTGGACAGGATCGTAGGATCATAGGAAGTTACTAGGCTATTGGCCCTGAGGTCCTTATAAGCCTAGCCAAGAGTTTAGCCCATGTTTAGACAAATCAGCACCCAATATCCCTGTCCAGCAGGGACACAGGTGGAATCCTAGGGATGTATTTTTTATTTCTCATCCAGTTCTTCAGGTTGCACTTAAAAAGGGTTGAATAGGTACTCTGCTTGATGTGGTGAGAGAGTCTATTCCACGGATGTGGGAGTCTCTGGGACACAAATCTGTCCCGCCAACAAGTCCTATTGAAGCCACAGACCAGGATGAGGTTGTGCATGTGGGTTACTCGAGTGGAGCTTGAGTTGTGGATATGCAGCAGTCCCATCAAGGCGGGGTCCAAGACCACCTTATATGCCAAACAGACATCACCTCTGAGGAGTCTGTATGAAACTGAGTAGAGGGATAGGGCTTTTAGCCTATCTGTGTATGGTAGTTTTTGAGGCCCTGGATTCTCCTGGTGAGGAACCTTTGTGGTCTCTCCAGCTGCTGCATGTGCTTTGCGAGGTATATGCCAAATGGGGTGTTGTACTCAATAATGGGCCTTATAAGGGAATAATACAGGAAATGTTATGACCTCCTTGTCCCTGGATGAGATACCCTTACTTATGAGGTGGGCCATGTAGAAAGCTTTCCATACAATGGAAGCAACATGATAGTCAAAAGTCAGGTTACTAATAGTATGGGTGCCCAAATCCCTCATGACTGATTGCATGCTTAGGAGATTGTTATTAATGTGATAATTTGTTGGGACATCACTCTTCCCAAAGGGGACGATGATGCATTTTTTTGTATTCACCTTGAGGCCATGTTTCTGGCACCAGTCATTTGTTTGGGTGAGACCATTTTGGAGGATGTCCACATCACTAGGGGAATTGATGACAGTACCCAGCTTGCAGTCATCTGCAAACATGGTCAGCCATAGCTCACTGGTTTTGGCCTGCACCTCAGAAAAAGTATATCCCAAATAACTGAGGCACCAAGACCAAACCCTGGGGTATGCCACTCAATACAGGTCTACTGCTTGAGATGGCTTCCCCTGTTTCGACTAGGTGGGTTCTATCAGTGAGCCAGTTAGCTACCCATCTGGTAACATATGGATTGATGCCTAGTTGAGAGAGTTTATCTATTATGCCTAAGTGGGAAATAGAGTTGAAGGCTTTGGCCAGGTCAAAGTAGGTGGTGTGCACTGTCTTCCCCTCAGCCATGGCTTTGGTGACTGTCTCAAAAAAGCCGACCAGATTTAACAGACATGACCTCCCCTTGATGAAGCCAAATTGTGTGGGATTGAGTGTTTGAAGGTTGACAATGTCCTTGCTAATGAGGTCCATGATAATCCATTCCATGGCCTTGCAGATCAGACTAGTTAGGGTGATGGGTCTATAATTTCCCAGATTGGTGGATGCTCCACCTTTGTGTAAAGGGATGATAGACGCTATCCTCCACTCAGCTGTGACAAAGCCGGTACTCAGGCTTTGGTTGAATAGGGCGCTTAATGGTGCTGCAAGTTCCTGCCCCAGTTCATGTAGGATGCAGCCTGGGATGTTATTGGGTCCCATGGATGCTGTATTTTTTGCCTTTGAGAGAGCAGTGATGACCTGATCCCTATATATAAGGGGAAGGGGGAAGGTACTGGGAATGTCCTGATTTACTGATGGGGAGACAGAGGGGTGAAACTTTTGCTGAATCTGTCAGCCAGCAAGTCTGATATACCTACAGCATTTGTATATGTGGTGCCCTTGACCACCAGTTCTGAACAGATCTTGGTGCTACCTTTGAGATTACTGGAATATGTGAAGAAGGCCTTATGATTGTCTCTAGTAGATGTGACCAATTTGGACTCAAAGTTTGCTCTGGAGGATTTCACTTATGCTCTTATTTGCTTGTTTAGGCTAAGGTGAGATTGCTTCCAATTGGGCACCTGCTCCTTCTTGGTCCTGGACAGCAATTCTTTTCTTTTGTTATAGAGTTTATTTATTGCAGATGTCTACCATAGGTTCATAGGTTCATAGGTTGGTACTAGGCTATCGGCCCTAGGGCCTATACAAGCCTAGCCATAACAATTCCCTGGATATTTCTTCCCACAATATTTACTTCTCTGGACCCCTGTCTAGCAGGGCAACTGACATGATCCCTGGGGTGAATTTCCTATCTCCCATCCAATCATCAAGGTTCCTTTTGAAGAGGGCCAAGGAGGCACTCTGCTTGACATGTATGGGCAGTCTATTCCGGAGTATGGGGAGTCTCTGGGTCAGGAACCTATCCCTCCAGCATGTTTTGTTCATTGCAATGACAAGGTTTGGATCCCTGGAGCATGTGGCTCTGAGGGATTGGGATTTTTTTAAGTGGAGCATGTCCAGCAGCTCAGGCTTTGACATGGCCTTGTATGTTAAGCAGAGATTGCCTCTTAGAAGACGATATGCCACAGAGTATGGCTGGAGTTTTTTTAGACGGTCAGCATATGGCATCTGCTTTAGGCCTGGGATTCTTTTAGTGAGGTATTTCTGTGGCCTTTCCAGCTGTTGCAGATGTTGTGTGAGGTACATACCAAATGGGGCATTATACTCTATAATGGGTCTAATGAGGGATGAGTACAGTGGGACAATGACCTCCTTTTTTCTGGATGAAAAGCCCTTAGTGATGAGGTGTGCCACATAGAAGGATTTCCTGACTGTTGTGGTGATGTGGTTATCGAAAGTGAGACCACTGTCCACCTGTGTCCCTAAGTCTCTCATCACACTTTCAATGTTTAGTGTACTGCCACCTATGTGGTAATTCATGGGTACATGTTTTTTCCAAAGGGGATAACTATACATTTTTTGGCATTAGGCTTGAGCCCATGGCTCTAGCACCAGGCATCTGTTTCTGTAAGGCCCTTTTGTAGAATATGCACATCATTTGTGGATTCAATAATGGCTCCCAGTTTGCAGTCATCTGCGAACTTTGTTAGCCAGGGTCTCTTAGTGTTGGCCTGTACTTTAGAGAAGTAGATGCCAAACAAGAGTGGTCCCAGGAATGAACCCTGAGGTACTCCACTTGTTACTTGTCTGGAGCTGGATTTGGAGTCGGCTACTTTTACATCTGGGTTCTGTCAGTAAGCCAGTTGGCAACCCATCGAGTGACATAGGGATTTATGCCCAGCTTAGTAAGTTTATCTAAGATTCCAGAGTGGGGGATGGTGTTGAAGGCCTTGGTGATGTCCAGATAGGCTGTGTGGACTGCCTTACCCTCGTCCACAGCTCTGGAGACTGATTCAAAGAAGTTAATCAGATTCAGGAGACAAGATCGGCCCTTCACAAACCCAAACTGGGTGGAGTCCAGTGTTTGAAGGTTGCCAATGTCTTTGTTTATAAGTTCCATGATAATGCGTTCCATGCCCTTGCAGATCAGGCTTGTCAGACTGATGGGACGGTAGTTCCTGGGATCCAAGATGGATCCCCCCTTGTGGAGTGGGATAACTGTAGCTGTGCGCCACTCAGTGGGCACAAAGCCTGAGGTGAGGCTATGATTAAACAGGACACTTAGGTGAGGTGCCAGTTCATTTTGTAGTTCATGTAGTACACAGCCTGGGATGTCATCTGATCCCATGGATGCTGTATTCTTAGCTTTGGAGAGTGCAGTTTCTATCTGTGTGGCCATGATTACTGGAATTTGGCAATCTTTTGGTATTGAGATGAGCTCTTTAGGGGGTGAGAGGGGGGTGAAGTTGGCACTAAATCGATCTGCCAGGATATTGGCAATAACCTTGGGATCAGTATATTTAATGCCATTCTGTTGTAGCTCAGAGCAGATCTGAGTGGGCATTACCATTTAGATTCTTGACATAATTATAGAATGCCTTGTGGTTGTCTTTGGAATCTTTGGCAATTTTATTTTCGTAACTAGCTTTTGAGGATTTTATGAGGGATCTCAGCTTTTTACTGAGGCTGGTGAGGGAGTTGGTTTGCATCCTGGGATTTTCCTCTTTTCTGAAACAGTTTCTTCCTTCTGTTGTATAGTTTGTTTATACCAGGGGACCACCAGATTGGCTTCCTTTTTTTGGAGAAGAGCATCTTGGTTCTATCTGGGATGGCACGATTCATGCACGAGTGGATGTGCCCGTACAGTGCCTTAGTGTAGGATTCTGCAGTCGAACTTTCAGATCCCATCTGCTTGGGTGTCATGAAATTTGTCACTTCTGACTTCAGTAGCATGAAGTTGGCTTTGGAGAAGTTTTTTAAGGAGGTTTCCTTACTGGGGGTTGGGGGTGGGATGTGGATGTCAAGGGTTATTTGTTTATGGCCAGACCTGATCAATGAGGGGGTGACCATTGGTGTGGAGCATCTATCTCCCATGTTGGTAATGACCAGGTCTAGGATATTGGAGCCCCTGGTGGGACAATGGATTAGTTGATCCAGGGCGCTGGAAGTTATGAATTCCAAGAACCGTTGGGAAAAGGAGTTGGTACCCAAGTAGTTTTCCCATTTAATGGCAGGGTAGTTGAAATCACCCAGTATTGGGGTGTTTGGTTGTATCTTAATATTTTCCAGTATGTTTAGAAAGGTGTAGTGAGAATCTTGAAGCATGGTGGGGGATCTGTAGCAAGCTACAATTTGGATTGCAGTCTTACCTAGTGTTAGTTGCACCTGGAGAATTTCAGATGCACTGTGTTGGGCAACTAGCCTGGAAGTGTGAATATCCTTGGTGAATATGGACACTCCTCCACCTTTAGTGTTTCGTTCTTGGTTTTGTAGTCGAAAAGTGTGGTAAGAGTTGTAGCCTGGTATTGCAGGGGTGCTTTCTGGAGCCTTGAACCAGGTCTCAGTTACTGCACATATATCAATGTTCTCCATTTTTAGGAGTGCCTCGAGAGAGTGCACCAGACAGGTTTCCTCTTACTTGTGGAGGATGATTTAGTTCTGTCAGGTATTCCTGATTCCATGCATCTATATAAATGTTCATATAGTAATTTGGTATAGTTTTGGATACTGGTGCCAGTTCCAAGAGAGGGGAGGGGGCTGTGAAGTTGTTTATACCATCCCTCAGGAGGCTGTAATCAGCTTTGGAGAAGTTTTTTTTGTTTGACCCTAGCTAGAGGGGGGTCAGGAGAGATTGTGAATTTGAACATGACCTCTTTATGGTAAGATCTTACAAGGGATGATACTGCAGGGATGTTGCAGTGGTTACTCATGTTAGTTAATACCATGTCCAAGATATTATCACCTGTTGTGGGGGTATTGACTAGCTAATCCAAAGCATTTGCATTGACAAAATCGAGGAATCTCTGGGGCATTTGTGTTCTGGCATGAGTAGTACTTCCAGTCTGTGTTTGGGTAGTTAAAGTCACCCAGGATCAAGGTAAAGGGTTGAATATTGATAGATTCTAAGAGGTCTAGATAGGCAGATTGGGCATCTTGAGTGAGATTTGGGGAATGGTAGCTAGCTATGATTTGTATAGGGGTCTTGTCAATGGTTAACTGCACCTTGAGTGTCTCCTGTGCCTCATACTGTTTGACTGGCCTGGAGATGTGTATGTCTTTAATATATATTGAAACTCCACCTCCTTTGGCTTTACTACCCACAGTCTGTGGTCTGAATGTATGCTAGGATGAATAACCAGGTATGGCTGAGGTGCTTTCCACAGCTTTGATCCAGGTTTTTGTGAATGCGTAGATGTCAGCATTTTCCAGGGTTAAGAATGCTTGCAATGAGTGCAGTTCCATGTTTAGACTCCTAACGTTTAGTAGCATGACCTTTAATTTGTGTTTTTTTGAAATTTTTATGTTGATAGTTTTAACCTCATCACTTTTTCCAAAAAAGGCACTATCAGGGAGGCACGTGCCTTTGCCAGAAGCCTGAAGCCCAAGTGAGACAGATACAGGCCATCCCTGGCAAAGCATTGTGGTCAGTTGATCATATCTTCCCAGGCTGTCATTTACTTGATCCCCCTGGAATGACACCAGAAACTAAGCCAATTGTTAAAGTCAATAATTTTCTGTTTGTATTGAGGCATCATTCTGGGGGACGATAGAATACTGCTTAAGGCTAGGGACATACCTGCCTGGGACACACATTCAGCGAGTTCAATCATGTCTCTCTTCATATAGTCCAAGGAGGTACATCTCAAGTCATTCATACCAACGTGGACTATGACAGAGTCATAACAGTACCTGTTGTTGAGAGACTTATGTGCATGCATGATATGGTAGATTCTGGCCCTGGCAGACAAGTAACAGTGACTTTCTCCTGAGTCCTTATCCAGTCTGGTGAGAGACAGATCTGTGTATCTCACAATGGAGTCTCCAATGACTAATATGTTGGGTTTATGGTTAAGCCTTAGTGGCTGTGAGACACAGGTGTGTGAACTATGGGTGGTATGTGGTGTGGAGGAATGTTGAGATCGCATGTATTTTTGTCTTGGAGATCTCCTTTGTTTGGGTATGTTTTTGTTGAGGACATCCACACATGTGGGTGTGTGTTGTGTAGGTATGGGTGGTGTTTGAGGTGTAGTGATTGTGTTGACAACCTTCCCAGTGTCAGATATACTGGTCTATGAGGGAAAGAGCATAGACTCTAGGTTCCTAATGTAATTGCATCTCTCACAAATTGTGTTCCTAGGTGGTAGTAGAAGGTGGTTGTCTGTGTACATAAGGCAGTTGCTGCACTGTCTCAGGATGCCCATATCAACCAGACTGACAGGAGAAATTGTAGGAAATTTTCCATCCATATTTGTCAGCATCTGCGAGAGAAAGGCCAGGGAGAGCTAAGGGGTAAACCTAAAGCCCAAGTGTTATTTGCTGATCTCTTGGTTAGAGAAAAATTAGTGAATGTGATTTACTTATTTCTGTTTAGACAAAGTGCCATTTTGGACTAGTGTATTTTCGGAGAAGTGGTCTCGGCAAAGTCAGTTTCGAACATTTGTAATTTTGGCAAAGTAAATGGGATCCCTCCATTTATGTATTTGCTGATCTCTGGTTGAATTATTTACTTTTCTGTGTCTGCATTTATATACTTGCTGATCTCTGGTTGAATTATTTACTTTTTTGTGTCTTCATTTTAAATATTTGCTGACCTCTGGTTGAATTATTTACTTTATTGTATCTCCATTTATATATTTGCTGATCTCTGGTTGAATTTTTGTTTTTGATAATGCCACACAGAGGAATAGTTAGGCCATCTGGAGCCCAGGGAGGACCATCATTTGGCACCCCTTGCCTATAGAGCAACAACTATATAAATATATATATATATATATATATATATATATATATATATATATATATATATAGAACAGGAATGGGGAAAAAGCCTTAGCAACAACTTTTCACAAAAATATAAAAGATCAAGAGGCTCAAAAGTAAGTCCACACAGGAAGTTTTATTGAAGGTTTAACACATTTTCAGAGTTAATCATTTAACTGTCATTTGATACATAACCAAATACAACATTGCTTTATCAATTTAAACAAACCATGCAGTTACTTTTCTCTTAACATATTAAAAATAAATCATGACTGAACAACATAATTTTACTACAAATTACTTCATCATGAAATTCTCAATGTTTTCCAAACCCCTTATCATTTGTGAACAGCCTTCCCCAAATACCTTCTTCTTCTCTTTCGGCTGTTCCCATTAGGGGTCACCAGAGCAGATCATCTGTTAGCATTTCTTCCTGTCCTCTGCATCATGCCCTGTCACACCAACCACCTGCATGTCCTCTCTCGCCACATCCATAAAACTTATCTTAGGCCTTCCTCTTTTCCTCTTACCTGGCAGCTCTATCCTTAGCATCCTATTCCTAATATACCCAGCATCCCTCCTCAGCACATGTCCAAACCAACGCAATCTCGCCTCTCTGACTTTGTCTCCAAACCATCCAACCTGAGCTGACCCTCTAATATACAGGGCTATATTAAATATTCAAACACTTAAACGTTCGAATCACTAAAGATCGAACTTTAGTGATCGAATGCTTAAATGTTCGAATATTTTTAAAAAATTAAAAAAAAAATTAAAACAAACAAAAAGAAAAACTAAAGGGTATAAGCAAGGGGGGTAAGCCCCCCTGCACCCCCCACACCACCCCGCTACTTAAATATACCAACTCCAAGATTGCGCTACAGTGTAGGGAATGGGAAATTTTCCATTTCCGCACTGTAGCACACTGAAGTGTGATCACGGAATTGGTATATTTAAGTAGCGGGGGGTGTGGGGGGTGCAGAGGGGCTTGCCCCCTGCTTAAACACTTCACATTTTGTTTTTGTTTTGGTTTTTTTTTTTAATTTTTTTAAAAATATTCGAACATTTAAGCGTTTGACCGCTAAAGTTCGATCTTTAGTGATTCGAACGTTTAAGCATTCGAATATTTAATATAGACCATAATATACTGATTCATAATCCTGTCCATCCTTGTCACACCCAATGCAAATCTTAACATCTTTAACTCTGCCACTTCCAGCTCTGACTTTTTGTCAATGCCACCTTCTCCAACCCATACAATATAGCTGGTCTCACTACCCTCTTGTAGACCTTCCCTTTCACTCTTACTGGTACCCATCTGTCACAAATCGCTCCTGAAACTCTTCTCCACCCATTCCACCCTACCTGTACTCTGTTCTTCACCTCTCTTCCATACTCACCATTACTCTGAACTGTTGATCCCAAGTACTTAAACTCATCCACCTTTGCCAACTCTACTCCCTGCATCCTCACCATTTCTCTATCCTCCCTCTCATTCACACACATATATTCTGTCTTAGTCATGCTGACCTTCATTCCTCTCATCTCTAAAGCATATCTCCACCTCTCCAGGGTCTCCTCAACCTGGTCTCTACTCTCACTACAGATCACAATGTCATATGCAAATATCATAGTCCATGGAGCCTCCTGTCTGATCTAGTCTGTCAACCTGTCCATCACCATTGCAAATAAGAAAGGGCTCAGAGCTGATCCTTGATGTAATCCCACCTCCACCTTAAATGCATTTGTCACTCCCACTGCAGACTTCACCACTGTCACACTACCCTTGTACATATCCTGTACCATCCTTACATATGTCTCTGCCACTCCTGACTTCCTCATACAATACCACAACTCCTCTCTAGGCACCCTATCATATGCTTTCTCCAAGTCCACAAAGACACAATTCCACTCCTTCTGACCTTCTCTATATTTCTCCAGCAACACTCCCAGAGCAAACATCTCATCTGTAGTTCTCTTTCCCGGCATGAAATCATACTGCTGATCACTAATCATCACCTCCCTTCTTAACCTAGCTTCCACTACTCTTTCCCATAACTTCAAGCTGTGACTGTTCACCTTTATCCCTCTGTAGTCACTACAGCTCTGCACATCACCCTTATTCTTAAAAATAGGTACCAAAAAACTTTTTCTCCACTCCTCAGGCATCCTCTGACTTTCCAAGATTTCATTAAACAATCTGGTTAAAAACTCCACTGCCATTTCTCCTAAGCACCTCCATGCTTCCACTGGTATGTAATCTGGACCAACAGCCTTTCCATTCTTCATCCTCTTCATAGCTGTCCTTACTTCCTCCTTGCTAATCTGTTTCATTTCCTGATTCACTATCCCCACATCATCCAACCTTGTCTCTCTCCCTCTCATTCTCTTCATTCATCAGCCCCTCAAAGTACTCTTTCCATCTACTCAACACACTCACTTGTGAGTATGTTTCCCTCACTGTCCTTTATCACCCTTACCTGCTGCACATCTTTCCCACCTCTGTCCCTTTGTCTAGCCAATCAGTACAGGTCCTTTTCTCCCTCTTTAGTGTCCAGTCTCTCATACAACTCTCCATATGCCTTATCCTTAGCCTTTGCCACCTCTCTCTTTGCCATGCTCCTCATCTCCTTATACTCCTGTCTACTTTCTTCATCTCTGACAATCCCACTTCTTCTTCGCCAGCCTCTTCCTCTGTATACTCTCCTGTACTTCCTCATTCCACCACCAGGTCTCCTTGTCCTCCTTCCTCTGTCCAGATGTCACACCAAGCACCTTTCTAGCTGTCTCCCTTACCATCTCTGCTGTAGTTACCCAACTATTTGGTAACTCTTCACTGCCCTCCAGTGCCTGTTTTAATTCTTCCCTGAACTCCACCTCACAATCAACCTTTTTCAACTTCCACCATTTGATCGTTGGCACTGCTCTCACACTTGTCCTCCTCTTCTTGATCACCAATGTCATCCTACAGGCCACCATTCTATGCTGCCTAACTACACTTTCCCTGTCTCCACTTTACAGTCTCCTTCAGACTGGCCCCCCTGCATAGGATATAATCCACCTGTGTGCATCTTCCTTCATAGGATATAATCCCTCCTGCATAGGACATAATCGCTCCTGCATAAGATATAAGCATTCCCCAAATACCTATGCCCCCTATATTATATCTCCCTTCTACTTCCAGTATGTTAAAGAAAATGAAACAGAAACCCTTCTCAACTATATCAATAATGATGCCCTAACAGGTCTGCTAAACTCTTTAGAAATAATATCTTGTTTTCCATTCTCAACTATATCAATAATGATGCCCTAACAGGTCTGCTAAACTCTTTAGAAATAATATCTTGTTTTCCATTCATCATATTTACAATATTTTCCTCTGTCATAACATCATGCCCATAATTTGGAAAAAAAAGCCATATTAACTCCCTCCCAACCTTTAAAAAATAAGCTCCATGGCCAACTGCAAATTCCTTAGCCATTCTCCCAACATTAGGAAAGATGCTGGAAAAAAGCTATATATTCCCAATTGTACTCATACATATAAAATACACAATCATGTCCAGACACCAACATGATTTCTGGATTGGATGTAGCACAATCATGGCATTATAGACTCTGACAGATGATGACCTCATTAACATGGACAAAGGCAAGGTAACTGGACTCATAGTTGTAGAACTGGACAAAACTGTTGACCTCCTTGATCAGAGTTTGCTTACTGATTTCCTCCTAGCTGTAGGCCTTAGTATAAAGTTCACTATGGTTCAAAAATGTCTGTCAAGTAGGTCTTTTTATGCAGTCGTAAGTACCTCATATCAAATGCTGCCTTCTAAAATTAAGGAGTCCAACAAGGACATTTCTTCTAGTTTCTCTTTTCTTTAGCAAATATATAAAGACTTAATTTAATTAACATTTTTTCTCTATGAAGATGACATTATTATATAAAGATCAGAACGCTCTCCAAGTGCCATCAAAACTAACTAGAGATGACATTAAGTTGCTTATCATGTGGCTACAATGTACAAAACTCTTTCTGAATGGCTAGAACAAAAATAGATATTCGGTACAAAGCAAAACCTCTTGTTTGTGACTTGGCACTTGCACCACAGACATAGCCAGGATTTTTAGAATTTTACACCAGAATATAAGCTCCACCCCTCCAACACACGTGTGACCCTTTCAAATTCAAGCAGTACATATTTCTTGACAGCATACCTTTTCACCACTTTTAATGCACACACATATACACACACACACACACACACACACACACACACACACACACACACACACACACACACATAACCTTAACCAAAACCCTTTATCAGGTGACCAGGGATTTTGAATTGAAGCCATTTAACAAATTATATAACCATAAACCATGACAGTTAAGTAAGTTAAAAAATACATTCTAGCATACTTCATTTTACAAAATAAATTAATTATTTTTAAAATGTGTATGTTATGGAGTGCACAGAGTATAACTGGCTATGCTTACAACTTGAAAATTGTAGAAAAAATCTACAGCTGCTAAAGACACACATGTTTTGAAATATCTAGGACAGTGGCTTGATCAAATCCTTAAAAATATTATCACAATTGATTAAGCAAAAATAAAAATCAAGAAATCTCTATTTTCAGATGGAAAAATTGTATGTATTCTTTTTGTTGAAGGTTGAAGTACTGTAGGAAAAAATTGCAGAAGTGGAATACAGGTTGCCAATAACAACATAATCTTCTGAGAGAAATCTATCTTGTCTTCAAATCATTTCCATCTTAATCTGCTGGTTCATTGCCATAGCCCTTTCATCTGGAGAACCACTGTTCTGTCCTAGTATACTCTATGTCCATTCCTGGCCCTGTCCAGCATTGCTTTAACACCCCCATTAAGTGTAACTGCAGCAACCAGTTTGTGCATGTTAGCCCACAGACTTGTAATCACTTTCAATTTCACTAAAAACTGACTTAAGGTCAAACTTGTGAACTAACAAGAAAAATATTCTTTTGGCATAATTAAAATTAAAATTCTTTAATATTCAACTCAGTAAAGAGCCTATCTAGCCAAACACTAACTCAGATCATCAGTCGCTCCCTGACCTGCTAATAACCAACCATCCCAACAGCATTCCCATCATCTCTCTGCTTTCATTTTCATCTCGCTGCTTTCATTGACCCCTTTCCAATTATCTGCAGTATCCATATCATTTCAATAAACTAGCCCATCAAACTAGTCACCTTCAGACCCAAATCACAACTCAGTACTACCAAGCTCAAATCACAGCTCTCCAGGATATACTCTCATTCTATTTTTTTTTCAAGACCTTAACATTAAAGTTCAAATTCTTACCCACAAGCTTTTGTAGCTATCCAAAACGAATGCTTGATGCTGATAACCCAACCAGAGAACAACAATTGGAGAACCATAAAAAGCAGAAAACTCTGGAAGAGTGCTGTTAAATATCCAAAGGTTTAATAAAATGATAGCATAAAAAACACACAAACTTCAGAGAGATTAGCGCTTTCGGGTGTTAACCCTTCATCAGATGGAAAACAAATGTTACAAAGCACCATTTAAAGTAGAATGCAACCAATGAGCAACTGATTAAAATCAATAAAAAACCCGCCTATTTTTTAAGGTGGGTTTTATGGGGACAACATCATTTAGCCCTGGATTCCTGTGTGCCATAAACTCTACAATCTTCCTAGACTCAATTAGTTCTGTGTACTGTTTAGTATCCCCTCCCCTCTTATTGAGCCTTACATTTACTATGGCCCTAAAGGCAAAACAATGTGTGGGATATTCATTAACATGTCTAAAAAGAGCATTGTGTGTATCTTTGTTTCTGATGCTAGATAAATGCTGCAGTATTCTTACTTTAAACATACTGTTAGTCTTGCCCACGTAGAAACATGGGCAAGACTTGCAGTTGGCTAAATACACTATATCTTTGGTTCTGCAAGTGGCTCTGGCCTTTAACATAAATGTTTTGTTGGTGACAGGATGCACAAAGGAAGTATCTGGAAGGATATGAGGGCAGGCCTTGCATCTGCCACAGGGCTTGCTACCTATAGACAAAGCAGGGGTAATAGGTATACTGGTGTATTCCCCACACAAGATGTCTTTTAAACTCTTGTTTTTCCTATATCCAAAAACTGGGACCGGACCAACAATAGTATTGATCCTGTCATCACTAGTAAGGATGTTCCCATTATTCTTTATGATCCCACTGATTTCTTTTATGTTACTACTGTATGTAAACATAACCTTAGGTCTATTATCATATGTTTTTTCTTTTGAGGATGCAGCCAATTCCCTACCGGGCCGATGCAACCAGGGCTTATATTTATGCCCCCTTTTTTCTTTATTCTTCTCTATGACATCTTTGACCATAGCTTCTTTATATCCCCTGTCAACAAACAACCCCTTCAAGCTTTCCAATTCATTATTAAAACAGGTATCATCTGTACAATTCCTAGATACCCTAGCTAGCTGTCCTTGCACTATGTTAGGGAAAGTATAACGCGGATGCATAATATCAAAAGTTAAAAATGTATTTTTCCAACATCCCTTTCTATGTAAACTAGTGGAAAAAACCATAGATAGTTTGTTAGAATAAAGAAAAAAGGGGGCATAAATATAAGCCCTGGTTGCATCGGCCCGGTAGGGAATTGGATGCATCCTCAAAAGAAAAAACATATGATAATAGACCTAAGGTTATGTTTACATACAGTAGTAACATAAAAGAAATCAGTGGGATCATAAAGAATAATTGGAACATCCTTACTAGTGATGACAGGATCAATACTATTGTTGGTCCGGTCCCAGTTTTTGGATATAGGAAAAACAAGAGTTTAAAAGACATTTTGTGTGGGGAATACACCAGTATACCTATTACCCCTGCTTTGTCTATAGGTAGCAAGCCCTGTGGCAGATGCAGTGCCTGCCCTCATATCCTTCAAGATACTTCCTTTGTGCATCCTGTCACCAACAAAACATTTATGTTAAAGGTCAGAGCCACTTGCAGAACCAAAGATATAGTGTATTTAGCCAACTGCAAGTCTTGCCCATGTTTTTACGTGGGCAAGACTAACAGTATGTTTAAAGTAAGAATACTGCAGCATTTATCTAGCATCAGAAACTAAGATACACACAATGCTCTTTTTAGACATGTTAATGAATATCCCACACATTGTTTTGCCTTTAGGGCCATAGTAAATGTAAGGCTCAATAAGAGGGGAGGGGATACTAAACAGTACACAGAACTAATTGAGTCTAGGAAGATTGTAGAGTTTATGGCACACAGGAATCCAGGGCTAAATGATGTTGTCCCCATAAAACCCACCTTAAAAAATAGGCGGGTTTTTTATTGATTTTTATCAGTTGCTCATTGGTTGCATTCTACTTTAAATGGTGCTTTGTAACATTTGTTTTCCATCTGATGAAGGGTTAACACCCGAAAGCGCTAATCTCTCTGAAGTTTGTGTGTTTTTTATGCTATCATTTTATTAAACCTTTGGATGTTTAACAGCACTCTTCCAGAGTTTTCTGCTTTTTATGGTTAAGCTTTTGTAGCTATAAAACAAAATATTCCCAGCAGATTACTCAAACAAAACAAAACAAAATGTCTATCTAAAGAACTAACAGAACTACAAAAACTATGTGAAACTGTTTGGCAGAACTAGAGCTCAGCCCATCATCTGACACTCAGAAGCAATTTACTAGACAACATGACATTAGTAAAGAACCCATCAAATGTCACAAAGACAGATTTCTTACATTCAAACAACTCTCCCTGATACAGTCTCCAATATGTTTTTCTGGCAGGAGATCAACCTACTTGCAGGTTGCAGTATATCTAACAATAACAGCAACAATAACACCAGTCAGTCTCATCACTACCATCTCTCAAGAAATTAAGGAACCTCCCATCACTCCAAATTACTCCTTGACATAGCTGACAATTTATTACCTCATGAATTATCCAGAAGTGATCAGGGACAATCAGGGATGTTTTTAAAACATAGTACTATTAAACTTAAAAAGCTGATAAAATAATATGAACTAACATGCATTTTCTGAAGTAAAAGAAGTCTATAACTATAATTATTGTCATCATTTATTAAGTGTAATCCACCACCTTTTCTCCAAAGAGCACCAGTTATAGGGGGGATTAGAAAGGACAGAGCATAATTCTGAGCCAAAATGAGCGACGTCCCTAAAAATCAGGGACAATTCAGAGTTTGCCTACCATAACCCTTCTCACTACAATTTCTCCCTTCCTTCCACTTCAAAAAAATAAAAGCTAAAATGTGTCAGTAGATGGGCTCATAGGGTTTGATATTCATATTGTCTGGTTCATATACCACTGCAAAGCATTCATACTTACTCCTCTAATTCACATATGTGACCTCTGCATCTCTCAGAACAAAATGTCCACCATTTGGAAATCTGTGTCAGTTAGACCACTCCGAAAGCAGCCCAAGCTTAGCAAACCCTACACTTCCATATACTCTCCAACCTGTCAGCCCAAAGTAAATTCCAAAGGAAATAATTCACAATCAGTTCTTATTTGATATGCAATGATATCAACTCTTTCACAAAAGTAAAATGGATTTTGATCATCAGGGGCACAATGACTGCCCTGTGGAACTTGACATATAAAATATTACCCAACATGGACAAAGGCAACTTCACAGTGGCACATTTCATTGTTCTGACTTGGGCTTTTGATTTTGCTAACCACATCATCCTATTCTGCCATGTGACTAAAATGAAGATTAGCAAACAAGTTACATGTTAAACTTAAGACTGTGCGCATACCTGTACCTATATTTTGTAAAAGGCAATGACAAATGTTTATCTGTATCTTATGTTGAATGTTTACCTGTATACACCTAACTCATATACTTCTTTTTGATTGCAGCCTAGACTGGGCCAGACATTGGTCAATTTGATCACTAATCTATACTGGTAAACAAACAAATATTAACGTCTCTGTAAAAAAAAAAAAAAAAAAAAAAAAGTGTGCTCTCTTTGCCTAAGACTACAACATTGTGACCTCTTTCTCCATTATTTTCTAAGAGTTGGTGCTTGATTTACAAATAATTTCACAATGTCATGTTCTCGTTTTACATTTTCCTTTATTTCTGATTAATTAACTGCTTGCTTCCTATACAGACTTCTTGGATTTAAAGCACATTTTTAAAATCATGACCACATTATTAATTGCAGTTGTAGTGTTAAATACTGCAATCTGAGTTGCCTTGGAGCAGATGAAATACTCACCATGATATTACACATCTATGGGTAAAGAACACAAAAAAATAAAAGACTATTGCTTAGGACTATGTTCAGTGATCCTTCAACTAGAGCCTCTTAAAATGATTGAAGTTGTACAATAGTTTGACTTGATAACTTCTGATCTCAGTAAAGAAAATGTGAAATTGAATATATAAATATATAAAAGACAGTAAATTACTTCAACAAGTGACCAAAAAACTAAAAAAAAAAAAAAAAAAATAATCAAGACTATGACCAACTTTATTGTAAGACTACTAAGCAGATTGAAAGAAATAAAAGTAATTGCCCATTTCTAAAAATTGCATTTCAGGATTTTAGTGCACAACTAGCAACACAACTGCCTCAAATGACATCTCATTGACCAGTAAAAGATTAGCAGCAGTGAAAGAGTACCAAGCTAGTGCCAAAATCTAATAATATAAAATCAAATGATATCCCACTGTTTCTTTTCAGACAAGGGACATAGCTGCTATGTGCAAAGACTTTTAGATTCAGAAAAAATCAAATAAGTGCAAAACAACAGCAGAAATTATGTAAAGCAAAAAGGATCCCATTGTACAAAATTGGCAGTTACCTATATTTCATCAGTTCAATATTACAATTTGTGCAGTATACAACATCAAACTTATCCACTATTGGGAACACTGTAGATATGATAATCGCCTGTTTTGCAAAGGCAAATTTTATCTTAATTAATATGCAACTGTTTTGTATCATTGAAAATAAATGAATATCTGAAAACCTTTTTTAGACAATCCAAATTATCAGTGTCTAGCTACCCGGCATATTGAACATCTGATACAGCTTTGAAATGTTTTTATTGTAATGCACAAAATCTGGGCAACAAGTTTGATGAATTGATCAGTATAGTTACTGAACATAACTACACAGTAATAATTTCTTGCTCACAATCCTTTTGCCACTATCCAAGATGAGTCCTGAAGGGATCAGAGTTAGAGGGGTTATTTTAAACTCCTTTGGGGACATTTGCTGTTATTCCGGTGGTTGGCTTAACTGAGCGACAGTGGTTTGCTCAACACATCCTGGGTCTATTCTACTACAAAACCCTGATTTGAATGCAGCCATCCACCAACAACTGTTCTGGTGAATTTTTATAACAAATAAAAACAAAAAAGAAAAAAAGAGAGAGAGAGAGAGAGAGAGAGAGAGAGGACATTGTTATGCCTTTTTGGTGTGAGGTTTTTGTTCAGCTTGCGTATGTGGTGCATCATTGTTTGGTTCTTTACCGTTGAAGTACAAGGTCCTTAGTTTGATCGTGATGGAGACAATTACATTTTATGCTAAATTCACACTTCTGAGGAGAAGGTGCTTGAATAGGTTCATGTCTGATGCAATTAGAGGTTTTTGAATGGGGCATTCCTCTTGATAGAGCTCAGGAGTTCTTTGAAGAGCATAGTATTGCTTGCTTGTTAGCTATGAATGTGATTGCAAGCTGGTTCCAGTTAGTTGCAGGGGATGCTTATTAAAAACACTGACAGTGGTTTGATGCTGCATATGGTTCAGATGTTCAGTTTAGAGTATTGGTCATGCTTCCTGTCAACAAATTTGGGTTTTGTCATAATTCAATATGTCACTTGTTCTTTCTGGTGTTTTTTCCAATCTTGCCAAGGAGAGTTGGACTAGGTGACTTGTGATTGTTGTGTTGGCTTTTTCTGAAGTTGATGGCTGTTTTGGGCTGTGGTGCTACAGCTGTGATTGCTTGTAAGGGGTAATGCTATAATGTAATTTGAAAGGTGTGACTGTAGGTTGGTTTGGTCTCCATTCGATCTGCACCACTGGGGAATGGTTTAATGAGGTAAATTTGTTTTATTCTGGGAAATGTCTTAGCATTTTTTAACCCTTGCAGTAACAGGGTATCCTTCTACTTGATTAGCTTACTGAGATTGAACTATGAGTAATTACCACACCCTAAAGTGCATTTTCCATCACAAATCATTCACAGTTACTTGATTTCATGTCCATTTCCATGATCGGGCACTCAGTCCACTCTGGATACTAGGTGACAATACATTATCCATGCCAGTTCTCTCTTTTATCCTAAAATAATAATAATAAAATAAAATATAATACATTAATAGATGGTGTGTTCAAACCAGCAAGCTGCTCCATGGTCTGTGTGGTATTTGAAACCTTCAGCAAGGTGATTTAATGGTACTGGCAGTGCAGGACTCTGAAAAAAGCTGTGATTCACTATCAGGATAACTTCTTCATAGAAGGGGGGTGTTAGAAAGGAGTTAAGAAAGAAATGAAAATCTTCAATGAATTATGAGATGATCTAAGAATATTGTTGTCATTGGATAAGATAGTAGGTCCCTTTGGATAAGATAGAAGGTTCCTGTCAAATCACTACCTGCCTGGGTTTAGAAACTGATGTCCCTAATACAGCCTTCAGATTACCTGATGGAAAGCTACAATGCTTGTCTGCAACAATTAACAATTTCCTGACTGCTGAAAAAGTGAGAATCAGAGAAGTCAAACAGCTGCATGGCCTCCACAGTTTCACCTGTAGAGCTATTTCCCTAGGCAAAGCCTTTTGGAGATCAGTCTCAAACATTCTGAAGGGAAGACAGACCAAACACTATTGGGTGTTGCTCACAATCAAGTTGTAGGTTGATTTGATATTATGGAAGGTAATTCTGGGTAGCTTCAATGGTATGGCTTTATGTCAGGCCTCCTGGGTTTCATCAGAAGCTCTTCAGTTATTTACAAGTGCAGTGGCAGGGATAGGCATGAGATGTCACTTCCAAGGCAAATGGTTCATTGCAGCGCTGCCCTGCTCTTGGTCAGATCAATGTAAGCGAAATATATCTTTTTTTTAGAAATCCTGCTGATTTGGGTTGCTACTCTTATTTGAAAGGACATTTTGCCAATAGGGCAGTTGTCTTCTAGTCTGACAACCTAGCAGTAGTCCAAGCTTTAATTAAATCAAAATTCAATATAGAGATTACTGGTTTTACTAAGCTTGCAAATTAACTTGAAATTTATAGTAAAACACATCCCAGGGGAAGGACAATAGTATTGCTGATAGCCTGCCCCATTTTCAGACCTCCAGATTCTGTCAACTGGCAAATGAAACAAGGAGTGCAAGTGCCACCAGAAATCTGGTTATTTGGTGAAGAAAAGGTCTCATTCCTTTGTCTGGGTCGTGGGCCGTGAGCACTAAGAAGTCATATTCAGCATTGTTACAGGCCCTAAGGGTTTTTTTTATCTTGGGTTACTTGTATGTAATGTAGTGTACAAGGGCTAGCAAGTTAGGCAGGTGCACGGCAAGTGCACATGGTAGATCCGAAAAAGAAAAAAATTGCCAGCACCAAGGAGGATCCAAAGAAATAATTTTATTAGAACTGAAACTAGACTGGTTTCAGCGGCAAGGCTTTCATCAGTAGTGCAGTGAGCCATAGCAATGAGTCATGATCTTATATATTATTAATTAGTGGACTCAGTGACATCATTTCCTGAAATAGTGAAAAAAACAACCAAAGTTAAAAAACATGAAAACTAAAGCTATTATTAGAAAAAAGCATTAGTTCAAAAATATTGGTTAAGAATAAACATATTCAAAAGCTTTTTGTTTGTTGCATGTATATATCTGAAAAAAGAAAAAATGAAAAACAATGAAAAAGGAATGATTAGCTGGTATATCTAAGGTTAAAGACAATGGGCCAGATTCAGGAAGGCTTACACGGAGTTCAAGAGTAGTGTAAGCCTCCGTGTAAGCCTCCTGATTCAGCAACAGCCCAAATCTCCGTGTAAGAGACAGCTAACACGTCTCTTACACGGAGTGGGCGTGGAAATGCTCAATACCTCATTTGCAGCTCCAAGATATGCAAATGAGGTATGTGAGCGATCCACGAAGCCCAAACCAGTCCGTGTAACGGACGTGTTAGCAGAAATGTACTCAGCTGACAACTGAGTACATTTCTGCAAAATTAAAACGGAGCTATGTCAGCTCCAAATAAAGGTGCATTTGTTACATTAAGCATGCCAATGGCCAAATATGTGGCCATTGGCATGAAAGTGTTGAAAAAAAAGTTATATAACTTTTTTTTTCACGGATTTATGTGTTTAACTGTAGCGCACACCAGCAAAGCGGGTGCGCTACCTAAAACTGAAAACCGAAGCTTATAAGCCCACAATTGTGGGATTTATGTATTACATGAAATGTCAATGGAGGGACTTGCAGAGCAAAAACAATATGGCCTCCGTTTAGTGGTTGTCAAGGAGGAAGCTCCGTGTAAGATATGTAACTAAGCATTACTAGGCAATCCTATGTAAATGAGGCTTACAATACTGAATCACACTGCCACATAAGTAATGAGCACTTTCTGAGTCGTGTAAGAGTTAGAGAAGGGGGAGGAACAGAGTAAGAGGTAGGTGACATCATGGGGGGGAAGGATAGAAAGAAATGTACCAGATTGGAGGGCAATGTAAGGTAAGAGATGACAGACAGACATCAGGGAGGGAGGTGTGTCCCAACAGAACACTGGGAATGTCAAGAAATTGAGGGCATACGCTATCCCTACACTCTAAGTTTCTTGAAATACGTGCATCTTGGCGCCTTGTAGCGTGTAAGGCAGGTTCTACTTGTGGGAGCGTGTTGCAAACTGTTTACAACGGTTTGCGCGGCGCACGTGTGTAAGGCAGTGTCTTGGCGTTTTAGCATGAATCAGCCTAGCTAAGACCGTGAAAGGATGGGTGAGCGCGTGTAACACAGTGTAGGGAAGTGAACACGAGTTTATGTTACTGTGAGCATGTGTAAGCGGTGTGCACATTGCTCCCCTCAGGAAACAGAGAGGAAATAGGAAACAACCAAAATACAGGGAAACTGCCAGAAGATACTACTAAAGTTAAGTGGTGGAAACAATTAGAAGCAGGCAATTACACAGGCAGACTAGAAGCCCAACCCAGCACTTAAAACACAACAAAGAGCAGTGCAGGCTGTTTCTCACAAGAGATACTGCCAGAAACTAAGCTATCAGAGTTGAAACCTAAAAAGCTGAACTCAGAGCAGAAATGCTAGGGGCTGCCATAGCTGTTATAATCAGACATAGGCGAATTACCGAGGTTGGTGATAATGCAGATGCTGACAGACAACCCAGAGTGAGGAGAAGGAGAAGAGTATACAGGCCTAGGGTCACCTACCATGGGTTACATGAGCTGGAGATAGTAGAGCTATAGAGTGGACAGAGAGCTCCTGCAGCAGATTGTTGAGCTGTGCAGGCCACGCCTCACACACAGAACCAACAGAGGGGAACCCATCCCAGTGGAAACCAAGGTATGTGCTGGCCTAAGAATACTAGCAACAGGTACCTTTCAGAGACCAACTGGCGATATGATGGGGATATCACAGGCATCAGCCTCCAGGGTACTGCACCAGTTCCTGGATGCCATGTCACCACATGTCAGTGATCATATATATGTCCCTAGTGACCGTGAGGTTGTGGCCAGCAATATGCGTCTCTTCCAGCAAATAGCGGGATACCCTGAGGTGCTGGGTGCAATAGACTGCACACATTACACGCATCAAGGCACCAGCTGGTGAGCGGGGTAGAGTCTACATCAAGCGCAAGGGATCACTCTCCATCAACTGCCAGGTCGTGTGTGATGCCCAGGGCATAATAATGAATGTGTGTGCTGGCTGCCCTGGTAGCTACCACGATTCCCACATCTGGCATCTGACGCTGTACCAATCATTTGCCAATGGGGACTTCCCACATGGACACCTAGTGGGGATGCTGGTTATGCACTTGAGCCGTGGCTGATGACACCCATCAGAAATGCACACACACCCGAACAGGAACGCCATAATGAGGCACACGCACAAACACGCAATATCATAGAGCGTGTGTTTGGGCTGCTCAAGTCACGGTTCCGGTGTCTGGACACGTCTGGTGGAGCTTTGCAGTACACACCAACTACATGTACCCAAATGATCATGATATGTGCTATGCTACATAATATGATCCTGCGAAACAGCTGCAGCAGGACCAGCACAGGGCTGGGCCAAACATCCCCACCATTGCCAAGGCCACCACAGGCAGGGGTGACTTGGAGGAGGAACAACCTGACCTTGTCCCAGTAGGCAGAAGGAGGCGTGCCCAGTATGCCCTGGCCTTGGCAAAGAGGCAACGCATAGCACATATGCTTGGTCAGTAGGAACACTGGGACTGATACCCACTCTGACTCACTCATACAGTAACAGGGATGCCTAACATGACACAACCTGCTTCCAAATGTACAGGAGTGTAGTATGTGCATCCGACAGAGGCAGCCCTGCAGCACCATCCGAGGTATGAATGCCATGTGTTAAGTAATGTAATACCATGTATCATATGCACACCTGAGGACCATGACTAACATCCACCCTCACCAATCATAAACCACAAAAACACAAACCCACCTCATAGCTATCACAAGGGATAGGAACCTAGATGTAATGCTACCCAATGCCAAAGGTATAAACAAGATGTGTGCAGTGTAAATGCACACAGTATAGGGAATGCACATATCAGTGCTGTAATAGAAAACAGGGTCAAAGCCCACATCAGCACCCTGACACTACCAGGGTCACACCTCATACAGTGATGTACATGTGCAAAAACATGGAACAAGATACAAAATGAGGGTGACTACCAATAAATGGCATGGATAACCACACACCCCTGTTGTTACCACAACAAGAAGCAACATGCATTAGCCATGGTCAAACACCAATGGCTAAAACTGACTACTACTATATAGCTTGCTGCAGACCACTGTCCTAATAGCAGCAACTGCCCCAGGCCTATGTTCACAGGTTCACAGGTTCATACTAGGCTATCTGCCCTAGGGCATTTATAAGCCTAGACCAGAGTTCCGTGGAGTCTGCCGCACCTTCACTCTGACGGATAATTTGCCCATTATATTGCTGTGCCTCTGACAAGCAGTGATACTGAGGTTATCCCTGGGGCATACCTGCAATCTCCCATCCATTGATTAAGATCTCACTTGAACAAAGCCAGTGAGGTACTCAGCCTCACATGTACCAGGATGTTGTTCCACAGCATAGGGACTCTCTGGTTGAAGAATCTGTCCCTCCAGCACATCCTATTAATATCTGTGTTGAGGTTTAAATCTCCTGCCACTGTAGTTCTGATGGATGTAGAGGTCTTGAGGTGAAGCGTGTACATTAACTCAGGTTTGGACATGGCCTTGGATGTCAGGCACAGGTCACCTCTGAGCAGACGGTAAGTCACAGAATCAAGCTGGAATTCCTCCAGTCGGGCAGCATAAGAAATATGTTTGAGACCCTTTCTCCTCCTGTCGAGGAATCTGTGGGCCCATCCAATTGCCATAGGTGTCGGGTCATATACATGCTGAATGGGGCATTGCACTCAATCAATGGTCCAATGAGTGAAGAGTACAGGGGAACAATGACCTCCCTGGATCTAGATGTGAATCCCTGCATGATGAGGTGGGCAATGTAGAAGTTCTACCTAACTACCCTGGCAACGTGAGTGTCAAACAAAAGGTTACTCTCAACCTGGGTGCCCAGGTCCCTGATAACCTCCTGTGTGCTTAGAGGATTGCCACCTACATGGGAACTAGTGGTAACCTTGTTCTTCCCAAAGGGTACGGCTATGCATTGTTTAGTGTGTAATGTAAGGCCATGGCTCTGGCACCAGTTATCCGTGACTATGACACCCTTCTGAAGGATGTCTGTGTCAGATGGGTGTCCAACTATGGTTCCCAGTCTGCAGTCATCTTCAAACTTTGTCAGCCATAATCCTGCTGTGTTTGCTTGTACTTCTGAAAAGTAGATGCTGAAGGACTGAGCCCTGTGGGACACCACTTGTGACAGTTGTGGAGTGTGACATGGCACCAGCAAGTCTGAACCTGTCTGTTCTGTCACGTAGCCGGTTTGCAACCCATCCTGTGATGTATGGGTTCACATTTTAGCTGGTGATGTTTTCAATGATACCCAAGTGGGGTATTGTGTTGAAAGCCTTTGCCAGGTCAAGGTAGGCTGTGTGGAGTGCCTTGCCCTTGTCAATGGCCTTGGTGTCTGTTATGAAACAGTCAACCAAGTTTAAAAGGCATGATCTGCCCTCAACAAAGCCTAACTGGGTTGGATCTAATGTCTGCAAGTCCCCTATGTCCTCATCTATGACTTCCATTATGATCTTCTCCATAGCTTAGCAGACCCTGCTTGTCAAGCTGATGGGATGGTAGTTTCCGTGGTCGGTGGAGGCACCCCCATGTGAAGTGGGTCCACCATTGACATATGCCACTCCTTGGGAACATATCCTGACTTGAGGCTAAGATCATACAGCTGCCCTGACTGCGGGTTGAATTCTTGAGTGAGTTCATGGAGCACAAAACCAGGGACACCATCTGGTCCCATGGATGCTGCGTCCTTTCCCTTGGATAGAGCAGTTCCCACCTGAGCATTTGAGATGTTTGGGGGGCTACAATCCTCTTTCATACATATCTCTCCAGTTGTGGTGGAGGGGTGGGTGGAGCAATCTGCACTGAACCTGTCAGCCAGTATGTTGGCAATGTCTATAGGTTCAGTGATATTTTAACATTCTGAGCCTATTCTGAGCATATCTGGGAGTTTCCTCCCAGGTGTGTAACGATATCTATAAAAGGCCTCATTGTTGTCCCGTGAGCCCTTAGTGGGTTTACTCCCAATATTCGCCTTGGATGATTTCATGGGGAACTCAGTGTTTCACCTATATTGAGCAGGGGTGTCTACCCTTCCACGGATATCGCTCTATCTTGTAGTACCTCCTTCCTTGTGTTGTAGTGCTTGTTTATGGCTGAGGTCCACCACACTGGACGCTTGCCTCTGGTACAACGAGTCTGTGTTTTGTTTGGGATTGCCTCATCCATGCAGTCTTGAAGGTGCTGGTAGAAGGCAGTTGTAAGTGATACAGTGGCTTGGGTAATGGTGTCTGCTGGCTTGTGGGCTTTGAAAGAGACCACAACAGTCATTAGAAGTGTGTAGTCGGCTTCTGAGAGGTTCTGCACTGTGGTCTTTTCTATCTGGGGTGGAGGTGGGATGTGGACTTCCACTGAGAGTAGGTCATGATCTGATCTCACCAATGATGGGTATACCTCTGGTGTTGAACATTGTGAGCCCATGTTTGTGATGATGAGATCTACTATGTTGTCTCCTCTTGTGGGGATGGTGACTAGTTCTTCCATGGCATGTGAGTGTATGAACTGTAGGAACCTGTGGCTAGAGTGTGTTGTGGCTGTAGTACTGAGCCCAGTCTATATTTGGATAGTTGGGATCACCCAGAGTGATGGTGATTGGAGGTACATGTATCCCGCCACTGTTTTCATGAAAGCTCTGTGAGGTACCTGAGTTTCAGAGGATGGCCTGTAACATGCTACAAACTTCAGAGCAGTCTTGCCTATGGTTAATTGCACCCGGATGGTGTACAATGCATCGTGTGTTGCCACCAACCATGAGGTGAGGGTGTCCTTGATGAATATTGCTATTGCCACCCCTCATAGTGGTAATATGTGTACTGCATAGATACGAAATATTGTGCCTCTGACTTAGTAGTGACACATTATGACCACCTTACATAATTGAATAATGTGACTATGCCTCTGTCCAGTCTGTGCCCCTGTCCACATGCAGCTGTCCAGATGTCTCTTGAAGAGAGTCAGTGAGGTACTCTGTCTAACATGAACTGGGATACTCTGCTAGAGTTTGAGATGCCTCTGAGTTATGACTCTGTCCCTTCAGCATGTCCTATACATGTATGTGCTGAGGTTCAAATCTTTAGCTCCCATGTTTCTGGTGGATGTGGATTGCTTGCAGTGGAGCATGTCTACCAAATCCTGATCGGACATGGTCTTGTATGTCAGGCATAGGTCACCTGTACGTATGTGGTATGACACTGAAAAAGCTTGTTTTAGTTATTCTGGAAGTATATGACATGTGTTGTAGATCCCTGATCGTCATGGTAAGGTACTTGTGGGGTCTCTCCAGCTGCTGCAAGTGCTGGTTGAGGTACATACCAAATGGGGCGTTGTATTCAAGCATTGGCCTGATAAGGGAGAAGTATAGTGGTACAATGACCTCCTATGGTCTGGATGGAATACCCTCCATGATAAGGTGGCCAAGATAGAAAGTATGTCAAACAACTTTGGCAACATGGGTGTCAAATGAGATGTCACTATCTACATGTGTCCCCAGCTGTCTGATTTGTTTCCTGTACTCATTGGGTTGCTGTCTATGTACAGATCTGTGGGTACTGTGTTCCTCCCAAAGGGATGGCTACACATCAGTCGCAGTCAGTTTTAGGCCATGAGTCCAGCACCAGCTATCTGTCAGTGATGGCAGTCTGTAGGATGTGTGTGCTGGCTGATGTATTCACTATGGTGCCCAGGTTGCAGTCATCTGTAAACTTTGTCGGCCACAACCCTCCTATGTTTGCTTTCACATCTGAAAAGTAAATACCAAATAAGAGAGGTCCCAGGACACAACCTTGTGGGACACCACTTGTGACTGGCTTTGAACCTGACAAGGCACCTGCAATGTTGACATTATGGGTTCTGTTTCTGAGCCATTTTGCAACCTATGCTGTGACATATGGTGTTATATTTCAGCTGTTGAGCTTGTCTATGATGCCTGAGTGGGGTATTGTGTCAAAGGCCTTAGCCAAGCGCAGGTAGGTTGTGTGGACTGTGTAGCCCTCATCAACGGCTCTACTGACAGTTTCAAAGTAGTCAACTTGGTGCAAAACGCAGGATCTGCACTGTACAAAGCTGAATTGGGTGTGATCAAGGGTCTGTAGGACACCAATGTCTCTGTGTGGAAGCTCCATAATGACCCTTCACAAAGCTTTGCAGACAAGGCTGTTTAAGCTTGTGTGGTGGTAGCTGCCAGGGTCTGTGGAGGCATCTCCTTTGTGGAGTGGGACCACTGTTGCCGTATGCCAGTGTTCAGGTACAGATCCTGTAGCAAGGCTAAGGTTAAATAGGATCTGCATATACAGGTTTATCTCCATCTGTAGTTCACATAGCATGCAACTGGGGATACCATCAGGTCCCATTGATGCTGTGTACTCGTCTCTGCTGACTGCGGCTCTCACATGGACATCCAGGATGACAGTGAGGTTACATACAGCTGTGATAACTATCATGTCTTGGGGGTGAGGGAGGGGGTACATTGCACTGAACTGGTCTGCCAGGGTGTCAGTAATATCTGTCAGGTCCCTGGGATATAAGTTGTTGTGTACCAAATCTGAGCATATATGAGGGTTCCCACCCAGGCGTCAGACATAACTGAAGAAAGCAGTGTGGTTACCTTCATCGTCTGTGGTGATTTATGTCCCCAAGTTGAACTTGGGTGTCTTTATGTGAGAATGTAGCTTTCTACTACTGCTGATCACAGCTGCCTTACATTCTGGAGATGTAGCTCTGTCTTGCATTAGTATCCTTCATCTGTTATACAGTTTGTTTATGGCTGGGGTCCACCAGACAGGCCACTTTCCCTTGGTGGTGAAGGTGTCATTCTCATTTGTGATTGCATGGTCCATGCTTACTCGGAGATGTCCGCATAAAGTGTCTGTGCAGGAGTCACCATTGTGTGTTGTGGTTTCCACTGGCCCAGTGGGCTTAATGGATACCATCTCAGTCCGAAGAAGTGTGAAGTCAGCTTCTGAGCTGTTTGTCACTATACCCTGGTATCATACTAGCACTGACACAGGTGTAAACAATTCCCAGAATCCACCAAACACAATGGACATGCAGGCTTACAGATGCCCTAGGGGGGTAGCCTAGTATGAACCCATTATGATACAGATTGTACAGGACACTACAGATAACCCCAAGGCTGTTGCAAATGATGGTAGTAAGCATGTTGTTGATTCCTGGATATGCTCCGGATCACACCGATATTACAAACAACATACCAGACACACACAGGTATGGCCAACAGACATCCTGACATGTGCAGTGCAAACCCCCCCCCATAATGCCAAATACCTTCCCCAGCAGACTGCCGCCTCCCTGACATTATGTCACCCTTACCACAGGGTGCGTACCCAAAGAGCAGTGTACAACAACAGTGGGTGTTCTCAACAAAGGTGTCTCCTGAATGGATAGGAAAAACAACCACCACAGAATCATGAGAGGTTTGGTCTGCACAGCTATGGAAAGGACCAGCATGTACCACAGACATAATGATATTGTGGATCTATTGACACCCGACCCTACCCAGTGTGGGTTTACAAAGTGCAGACCCCACCCCTAAACATGTGTGACTCAGTTGAAACAGTACTTGAAGTCAGTGATGAGGGCAATGTGGTCCACACAGTGTTGCCGGACCTTGCAAAGCCTTCTGTACAATACCCTATGTGTTCCGTATAGATTTGCTCACCAGCTGATATATACACCCCAATGTCATGGGAGCGGTTGCAAACCAGACCAACGACAGAACTGACATGGTCAGACATGCAGCAGCCATGTCAGACTACAAACCACATATAACAGGCATCCCACAAAGCTTGGTCCTGGGACCTTCACCATCTGGTATATATGCCCCATAGGTACAGGCCAACAAGTAAGGACTGTGCTGGAACATGTTTGTAGAGGACAACAAGCCGCCTGACATATCTGATACACCAGCTGACACAAGCATCCCATAAAAGGGCCACATAGAAACAGACAGCTGGTGCCATAGCCATGTCAGCATGTTAAATGGTGAAAACAGTATAGTCAGCCTCTGTGGATAATCCAGTAAGTGACCACCAATTCCCACATAGGTGTCGACCCATGACATTCCTAACATGTAATGCCAGAATCGGGACACAAGGTGATAGATATCCTGCATTGGACAAAAATGTGGCTGTAGGGTTAACAGCAACAATCCATATACCAACCTAATCATGAGGGTTATGACATCTAGCTAAGGGGAGGTCATTGTGGTTTTGCAGTTATCTTTCAGCAGCATTACAAATGACCACAACAGCGCCTGTGTGGTGTACCTCAGCAGATAGATTCAGCAACTGTAAAGTCCACAACAGTACCTCACCAGGAGTATCAAAGAGCTGGAACACATGTAATGTGTCGCCTGATTAAACAGAATGCAGTTACACACACTGCCATGCTGGCCACCCAGACACAAGCTGTGCCTGATGTAGAAAGCCATGTCCAAGCTGTCAGCAATGCACATGCCGTACCTTGTACAATGTGAATGGCAGGTAGATATGCACATGAGGGACCTGAACCCCAGCACTGACATACATAGGACAAGCTGTACTGCATTATCCATAACACAGAAGCCACCACCACGCATGAGTAAACTACCAGTACAGGTTATCCATAGAGTCACTCATTTATTCTACTCAACAGGGATCCTAACGAGTGGATGGGAGATGGTAGGTATACCCTGGGTATCAATGTTGTGTCACAGGTAGACAGAGGCACAGTATACAAAACAAGACATATGTCATGCCAAACTGCACTTATGATGTGTTGATGGACAAACACACTATCCAATAACCATTAGAAATGGCCTTGGGCACATCGGTAGTGTTTGCCAATGTACACCCATGTTGTGGAATACACTACTGCAGTTGGTTGAGGCCGTTGTAAGTAGTTCACATCTGAACATAATGCAACATGGTCAGATAGGTTCATAGGTTCATACTAGGCTATCTGCCCCAAGGCAGTTCTAAGCCTAGTCCAGAGTCTGGTTGCGTCGCCACCCTTATATGGAAACAGTACTGTGCCCATTAGTTTGGCGTGCCTGTCTCCAGCAGTGACACAGTGACGATCCCGGGTAAACCTATGATTTCCCATCCACAGGTCAGGATACCTCTTGAACAGAGCCAGCAAGGTGCTGTGACTCACATGGACCGTGATTGTATTCCACAGCATAGGAGTCTCCGAGTGATAAATCCACCCTCCAACATGTCCAATGTACATCCCTGCTACGGTGTAAGTCACTTGCACTATTGGTTCAGGTGGATCTGAAGATTTTGAGGTGGAGCATGTCCATTAATCCCTGGTTGGACATGCTTGCATGTCATGCACATGTCACCTCTAAGCAGACAGTATGTGACTGAATAGAGCTGTAGTGTTTCCAATCTGGCAGCATATGACAGATGTTGGAGACCCTTTATCCTTTTGTTGGGGACATTCAGGGTCTCCCCACTTGCTGCAGATGTCAGGTGAGATACATCCAGATAAGGCAGTGTACCAGATCACCGGTCCGATAAGTGAAGAGTACAGGGGAACAATGACCCACTAGATCTGGATGTGGATCCCTTCCTGATCATGTGGACAATGTAGAAGGTCCTACTAGCCACTTTAGCAATGTGAGTGTCATCAGAACAGTGACTGTCAACCTGGGTCCCCAGGTCCATGATAACCTTCCCTGTGCTTAGAGGATTGCCACCTATATGGTAGCTTGGGGTTACCTTGCTTTCCCTGAAGGGTATGACTACACATGTTTTGCAAGTTGACTTCAGGCCATGGCTCTGGCACCAGCTATCAGTGTCCGTGAGCCCCTTCTGAAGGATATCCGTGTCTGATGCACTGTCCACTATGGCACCCAGTGTGCAGTCATCTGCAAACTTTGTCAGCCAAAGTCCTCCCATGTTGGACTGTACTTCTGAGAAGTAGATAACAAACAATAGGGGCCAAGGACTGAGCCCTGTGTGAGACCACATGTGACTGGCATGGTGTCTGACATAGTGCCAGCAACTCTAACCCTGTGGGTCCTGTCTGTAAGACAGTTTGAAACCTGATCTTGTGACATATGGGTGTACATTTCTGTTGGTAGGGTTTCCTACAATACCTGAGTGGGGTATTGTGTTGAAAGGGTTTTCAAGGGCAAGGTAGGCTCTATGGACTGCCTTTCCCTCATCAATGGCCTTAGTTACTGTTTTGATAATGTCAACCAAGTACAAAAGGCATGACTTGCCCTTGATCAACACAAACTGGGACAGGTACAATGTCTGCATGTCCTCCATATCTTTCTTCATGAGCTCCATTATGATCCTCTCCATAGCTTTGCAGACTACACTTGTTAAGCTTATGGGGCAGTAATTACCAGAGTCCATAGAGGCACTGCCTTTGTGCAGACATGCACAACTGGACCCTAAAGAGGCTGTTGTGCACAGTATGGAAATGTAAATCAGTGATAGGACTAAAGCCCAGGATAATGTCCACCACAGTGAAAGTACTGAACCACTACACTATACAGTACAACAGTGCTAGGTCAGTATGAATGGATGTTAACAATTGTATGCAAAGTATCCCATGCAAAAGCTGCAGGCACAGTATAATCCCTGTTGTGTTCACAGGAAGCATCTGGACAGTAACTACACAACATGTCACAGAACACACAACCTTAAACAGGAGTTATTTGTTGGAGTTCACACTCATCCACAACTGTGATGGGCTGCATAGTTCAACATATGGAAAGCTCACACTGGGCATGCTCACACACTTTGATAAATGAGACATCATTCACACAACATGCCATGGGAAGGCTGAAGTGGGCATGCTCACACACTTAGTTCAAATGTTCCTCTTAACAACTGTGAAAACACACCACAGGATGCACATTGCCCATTCCAAACAATGAAGATGTCAGCACCCTATAAGTAGATCATTAGAAATGCTACCTCCCAGTAATCCGAATAGCGCGCTCTGCTAATGCGTCTGTCTCTAGTGTCATAACATAGTTAGGTAGGGGTTTGAATCCAGCAAGTGGCATGTGTGTGTGTGAATGGGGGTAAGTGTCTGTATAAGTGTGTATGAGAAGCACATCCCTTTTGGCAACTGTGGAAACACACCACACGGAGCTCATTCCACTTTCTAAACACTGATGATGTCAGCACCCTATAAGTAGATCAACTGAAATGAAATCTCCTAGAAATGTGAATAGCGGCTCCGCTAATCGTCCGTCTCTAGTATCATAACGTAATTAGGTAGGGGTTTGAATCCTGCTACGGGAATGTATGTGTGTTAGTATGAGTGGGGTTTGTGTGTGTGCATAATGCTGTGGAGGGAAGGTGCCTTTGCCAACTGGGAGAACACACTACAGGGTGCACATCCCTCTTCGTAAACACAGATGATGTCAGCACCCTCTAAGTACAGCATTGGAAAAGATTGCTCCTACTAATGCAAATAGCACACTCTGCTAATGTGTCTGCCTTTAGAGTCATAACACATCTAGGTAGGGGTTTGGACCTTGCAAATGGAATGTATCGTTTTACTGTGGGTGGGGTTGGTGTGTGTGCACAATGGCGGGGTGGGATGTCTCTTTTGCCAAATGGGGCTATGCACTGCAGGGTGCACATTTCCCTTAACAAACAGTGATGTTGACAGCACCCTGTACAAACAGAACAACAACACAGAAGGTGTTGTTACCAATGATGCATGTAAGGTTACACTTCAAGTAATGTCCACAAAACAAAGTAGGATAAACAAATGCTCCTTTTACTCTATCCAAACAACATGGCAACAGACAACTGACACTACTCAGTATAGTGCTACATGCTACTGTAACATGCAGATGTACCAGAATATACCTAGATAGTGTTTTGAAGCCTGAATGTGGCAAGTGTGTGGATGTGTTATGTTACTGTGTGTGCATTTCCGTATGGAAAACATGTTTGAGATATTGGCAATATTGTTGCAGACAGTTTAGGTGCAGATATCCCCCCCCTATTCTCCTACACAAGTGGAATTAGTTATCACAGATGACTGTAACCTCCCTATCCTCTCACATGTCCAGGTGAGCGCCACCCTCAACATTGCAGGACACATAGCATCACTGTTACAGAATGGTATCCCTGGATGTGTGCTACATTCACCCCAGGAGGACATGGCACCACATTACAGACTGATATTACTCCTGGCCATACTACAGGATGTGTACCTGAAGAGTGCCATACATACACAGTGGTCCCACACCAATGAGGAGTAACCTCTACTGACCCTGGTATGTACTGCATCATATGCACAACTGGCCTTCTGTTCTAAGCTACGGAAGTGTCACGTATGGGCAACATGTACAGCAATATTACATATGTGTATATTTCAGGACTATGCACACAAAACCTATCTCATGGACAGAGCTATAGATAGTGAACTATGATACATTTGGAGGTGTCACAGTAAACACAGTATTAACCTGCTACTTTGCATTACCTGTGTTTGTGGCAGCTGTTGCTGTGTCAGTGGTGCTTGCTTGCTGCTTGCTGTTTGCTACTCATGGTTTTGCTGCTGGCTGTCTGTATATTTTCTCTTTTCTCTCTCTCTCTCTCTCTCTCTCTCTCTTTCTCATTAGGTCTGTGCAATGACTGTATTGCATGAGTGGAGTGTGGGTACTGAATGCTTTTGTAGGTATCTGCATAGGTCCATGTGATGGCCCTTGCACCAATTGTAAGGCAGCATTTGCTAATTGCATGCAGCCAGGTGTGTGTTGATTGCATGTCTCACTGTGATTTCAGGACACTGCTATAAAAGGTATGTGAGATAGGCGTAGCCCTTTCAGATTGTAAGGCGTGGACGATGCTGGTATGCTGTTGACAGTGTTCTGTGAGTGTGAAGGTTAGTATGGGAATCCAGTGATTTGGCCATTAAAACTTTGCCTCACATGCTTTGGATGGTACATCTCCTATATTGCCTTTATACTAATTCCTACTATTGACTGTTATATTTATTTTAGCAGAGTGCTTTGTATGGCTGTCATGGCTTAGTGGTAGGTCATACAGACGAATGTTACCAAGGTCCTGGGTTCGAGACTGGCAGTGGGAATATATTTTTGTCTCCAGACTTTCAAAATGAGTACAAGACATGTCAATCAAAGTGCCATAAAGGCACTTTTAAGCACTTTAAACCAGGTCTGCACTCATTAGCATGAATGAAGAAGGATGCGTGCCCAGTATGGCTTGGCCTTGGCAAAGAGGCAACGCATAGCACATATGCTTGGTCAGTAGGAACACTGGGACTGATACCCACTCTGACTCACTCATACAGTAACAGGGATGCTTAACATGACACAACCTGCTTCCAAACGTACAGGGAGTGTAGTATGTGTATCCGACAGAGGTGGCCCTGCAGCACCACCTGAGGCATGAATGCCATGTGTTAAGTAATGTAATATCATGTACAATATGCACACCTGAGGACCCCAACTAACATCCATATCCACTCATATGACCCTGTGGATACAGCTGCACATCATACAGTGATGTACATGTGCAAACACATGGAACAAGATACAAAATGAGGGTGACTAGCAATACATAGCATGGATAACCACGCACCCATGTTTGTACCACAACAAGAAGCAACATGGAATAGCCATGGTCAAAACCAATGGCTAAAACTGACTACTACTATATAGCTTGCTGCAGACCACTGTCCTAATAGCAGGAACTGCCCAAGGCCTATGTTCACAGGTTCATACTAGACTATCTGCCCTAGGGCATTTATAAGCCTAGCCCAGAGTTTTGTGGCTTCTGCCACCCGTGCAAGTTGATGGATAATATGCCCATTATTTTGCTGTGCCTCTGTCAAGCAGTGATACTGAGGTTATCCCTGGGGTATACCTGCAATCTCCCATCCATTGGTCACAATCTCACTTGAACAAAGCCAGTGAGGTGCTCAGCCTCACATGTACCAGGATGTTGTTCCACAGCATATGGACTCTCTGGGTGAGGAATCTGTCCCTTCAGCACATCCTATTAATATCTGTGTTGAGGTTTAGGTCTCCTGCCCTTGTAGTTCTGATGGATGTAGAGGTCTTGAGGTGAAGCATGTTCATTAATCCTGGGTTGGACATAGTCTTGTATGTCAGGCACAGGTCACCTCTGAGCAGACAGTGGCGACTGAATACAGCTGGAATTCCTTCAGTCGGGCAGCATAAGAAATATGTTTGAGACCCTTTCACCTCCTGTCGAGGAATATGTGGGCCCATCCAATCTGAATGGGGCATTGTATGCAATCATTGGTCTGATGAGTGATGAGTACAGGGAACAGTGACCTCCCTTGATCTAGATGTGAATCACTGCATGATGAGGTGGCCAATGTAGAAGGCCTTCCAAACTACCCTGGCAATGTGAGTGTCAAACAAAATGTCACTGTCAATCTGGGTGCCCAGGTCCCTGATAATGTACATTGTGCTTACAGGATTGCCACCTAGATGGGAAGTAGTGGTAACCTTGTTCTTCCTGAAGGGTATGGCTATGCATTGTTTAGTGTGTAATGCAAGGCCATGGCTGTGGCACCAGTTAGCCGTCTCTATGAAACCCTTCTGAAGGATGTCTGTGTCAGATGGGTTTCCAACTATGCTTCCCAGTTTGCAGTCATCTTCAAACTTTGTCAGCCATAATCCTCCTGTGCTTGCTCGTACTTCTGAAAAGTAGATACTGAACAAATGTGGTCCCAGGACTGAGCCCTGTGGGACACCACTTGTCACAGCTCTGGAGTGTGAACTGGCACCAGCAACTTTGACCCTGTGTGTTCCGTCACTTAGCCAGTTTGCAACCCATGCTGTGATGTATGGGTTCACAATTAAGCGGGTGATGTTTTCAATGATACCTGAGTGGGGTATTGGTTGAAAGCCTTTGCCAGGTCAAGGTAGGCTGTGTGGACTGCCTTGCCCACGTCAATGGCCTGGGTGAGTGTTTTGAGAAAGACAACCAAGTTTAAAAGGCATGATCTGCCCTTGACAAAGCCAAACTGGATTGGACCCAATGTCTGCAAGTCCCTATGTCTTCATTTAGAATTCCCATTATGATCCTCTCCATAGCCTAGCAGAACAGGCTTGTCAAGGGGATGGGATGGTAGTTTCTGGGGTTGGTGGAGGCGCCACCTTTGTGAGGTGGGTCCACCATTGATGTATGCCACTCCTTGGGAACATATCCTGAGGTGAGGCTAACATTAAACAGCTGCCCTAACTGCGGGTGTAATTACTCATTGAGTTCATGGAGCACACAACCGGGGACACCATCAGGTCCCATGGATAAAGTGTTTTCTGCCTTGGATTGAGCAGTTCCCACCCCAGCAGTGGAGATGTTTGGGCGGCTAAAATCCTCTGGTGTGCATACCCCCCCAGTTGGGGGGAGGGGGGGGAGAAATCTGCACTGAACCTGTCAGCCAGTATGTTGCCAATGTCTGTAGGTGCAGTGATATCAACATCATTCTGAACTAAGTCTGAGCATATCTGGGAGTTTCCTCCCAGGTTTCAAACATAGGTAAAAAGGGCCTCATGTTTGTCCCTGGGGTCCTGAGTGGGTTTACTCTCTAAACATGCCTCGGATGATTGTATGGGGGAAACCAGTATTTTACTCACATTGAGCAGGGTGTCTTCCCCATACGGATTACACTCTATCGTGTAGTAGCTCCTTCCTTGTGTTGTACAGCTTGTTTATGGCTAGGGTCCACCAGACTGGATGCTTGCCTGTGGTACAAAGAGTCATCATTATTTTGGATTGCCTGAACCATGCAGTCCTGGAGGTGCTGGTAGAAGGCATTTCTAAGTGATACAGTGGCTTGGGTAATGGTGTCCGCTGGCCTGGGGCCTTGAAAGAGACCACACCAGTGCTCAGAAATGTGAAGTCGGCATTTGACAAGGTCTTCACCGTTTCCTTTCCCATCTGGGGTGTGGGTGGGATGTGGACTCCCACTGAGAGTAGTCCATGATCTGATCTCACCAATGATGGGTATACATCTGGTGTTGAACAGTGTGACCCCATGTTTGTGATGATGTGTTCTAGTATGTTGCCTCCACTTGAGGGGATTGGGACCAGTTGTTCCATGGCATTTCAGTGTATGAACTCTTGGAACCTTTGTGTTAGAGTGTTGTGGCATGATTAGTGATCCCAGTCTATATGTGGATAGTTGGAATCACCCAGTAGGATGGTGTTTGGAGATACATTTATCCCTTCAGTGTTTGCAGGATAGCTGTGTGAGGTACCTGAGTTTGAGCGGGTGGCATGTAACATGCTACAAACTGCAGAGCAGTCTTGCCTACGGTCACTGGCACCTGGATGGTCTCCGATGCATAGTGTGTTGCCACCAACCATGAGGTGAGGGTGTCCTTGATGAATATGGACACCCACCATCCTTCTTGTTGTTGTCGGGATGCTGGTGCCAGAATGCATGAGATGAGGTAACACCCGATAGTGCTGGGGTGCTGTCAGAAACTGTGAACCAGGTTTCAGGCACACAACAGACATCAATGTGCTACATACTGAGAAGGGCATAGAGTGTGTGCAGCTTGAGGTAGAGACCTTGGGCATTGAGCAGCATCAGCCGTAGTGTCTTTCCTTTACTGTGTTCTAGGGTGGTAGGTGTAGAATCCTATTTCCAGTTGTGATTGTATGGTCCATGCTGTCTGACATCTAGCTAAGGGGAGGTCATTCTGGTTTTGCAGTTATCTTTCATCACCAGTAGAAATTACCACAACAGGCCCTGTGGGGTGTACCTCATGCACACACATCCAGCACCTGTAAAGTCCACAACAGTACCTCACCAGGAGTATGACAGAGCTGGAACACATGTAATGTGTAGTCTGATTAAACAGAGTGCAGCTCCACACACTGCCATGATGTCCACCCAGATGCAAGCTGTGCCTGACGAGAAAGCCATGTCCAAGCTGGAATCAATGCACATGCTGCACCTTGTACAATCTGAATGGCAGGTAGCTATGCACATGAGGGAACTGAACCCCAGCACTGACATATATAGGACAGGCTGTACTGCATTATCCAAAACACAGAAGCCACCATCACACATCAGTAAACTAACACTTCACGTTGTCCATAAAGACACTGGTTGAGTCCCTCAACAGGAATCCTAATGAGTGGATGGGAGATGGGAGGTTTACCCTGGGTATCAATGTTATGTCACAGGTAGACAGAGGCACAGTATACTAAACAAGACATATGACATGTCAAACTACGCTAACAATGTGTTGATGGACAAACACATTCTCCGACTAGCATTAGGTCAAGATACCTCTTGAACACAGCCAGCAAGGTGCTCTGCCTCAAATGGACCAGGATTGTATTCCACAGCATAGGGAGTCTCCGGATGATAACTCCATCCCTACAACATGTCCAACATACATCCCTGCTAAGGTGTCAGTCACCTGCACTAGTGGTTCAGGTGGATCTTCTGAGTCTGAGGTGGAGCATGTCCATTAATCTCTGTTTGGACATGGCCTCGCATGTCAGGCACATGTCACCTCTAAGAAGACGGTATGTGAGTGAATAGAGTGTGAGTGTCTTCAATCTGGCAGCATATGACAGCTGTTGTGGTTCCTTGATCCTTTAGGTGGCGGACAGTCAGGGTGTCTCCAATTGCTGCAGATGTTGGGTGAGATACAGCCAGAATAGGGCATTTGACTTGATCACCGGTCTGATAACTGAAGAGTACAGGGGAACAATGACCCACTAGATCTGGATGTGAATCCCATCCTTATCAGGTGGGCAATGTAGAAGGTCTTCCTAGCCACTTTAGCAATGTGAGTCTCAGAAGAATGGCGACTGTCAACCTGGGTCCCCAGGTCCGTGATAACCTCCTCTGTGCTTAGAGGATTGCCACCAATATGGTAGCTTGGGGTCACCTTGCTTTTCCTGAAGGGTATGTCTACACATGTTGTGCACTCTGACTTCAGGCCATGGCCCTGGCACCAGCTATCAGTTACTGTGAGTCCCTTCTGAAGGATATCTGTGTGTGATGCACTGTCCACTATGGTGCCCAGTGTGCACTCATCTGCTAACATTGTCATCCAAAGTCCTCCCATGTTGGCCTGTTCTCATGGGAAGTACATGACAAACAATGGTGGCCAAGGACTGAGCCCTGTGTGACACCACCTGTGACCAGCCTGGAGTCTAACATAGTGCCAGCAACTCTAACCCTGTGGGTCCCGTCCCTAAGCCAGTTTGCAACCCATCTTGTGACATATGGGTTTACATTTCAGTTGTGAGGTCTTTCCACAATACCTGAGTGGGGTATTGTGTTGAAAGTGTTAGCAAGGCCAAGGTAGGTTGTATGGACTGCCTTTCCCCAACAATGGCCTAAGTGACCAATTTGAAGATGTCAACCCAGTACAAAAGGCATGATCTGCCCCTGACCAAGCCAAAATGGGATGGGTACAATGTCTGCATGTCCCCTATATCTTTGTTTATGAGCTCAATTATGATCCTCTCCATAGATTTGCAGACTACACTTGTTAAGCTTATGGGGCAGCAATTAACAGGGTCTGTAGAGGCACTGCCTTTGTGCAGATGTGCACAACTGGACCTTAACCAGCCTGTTGTGCACACTATGGAAATGTAAATCAGTGATAGGACTGAAGCCCAGGATACTGACCACCACAGTGAAAGTACTGAAACACTACACTAGACAGTGCTACAGTGTTAGGTCAGTATGAACGGATGTTGACAATTGTGTGCAAAGTATCCCATGCAAAACCTGCAGGCACAGTATACTCCCAGTTTTGTTCACACAAAAAGCATTCGGACAGTAACTACACAACATGGCACAGAACACACAACCATAAAATGGAGGTATTTGTTGAAGGTCACACTCATCCACAAATGTGATGGGCTGCAGAGTTCAACATATGTAAAGCCCACACTGGGCATGCTCACACACTTAGATAAATGAGACATCTTTCACACAACATGCCACAGGAAGGCTGAACTGGGCATGCTCACACACTTGGTCCAAATGTTACCCCTAGCAAATGTGAAAACACACCAGAGGATGGTCGTCCCCTGTCTAGACACTGATCATGTAAGCACCCTATAAGTATATTGGAGAAAAGGATTCTCTCAGTAATCCGAATAGCTACTGCTAATGCATCCGTCTCTAGTGTCATAACATAGTTAGGTAGGGGTTTGAATCCAGCAGGTGGCAAGTGTGTGTGAAGGGGGTAAGTGTGTATGAAAGAAACATCCCTTTTGCCAACTGGGAAAACACACCACAGGATGATCATTCCACTTTCTAAACTCTGATGATGTCAGCACCCTATAAGTATATCAGGGAAAGGACTTTCCCCAGTAATGCTAATAGCGCCGTGCTAATGCGTCCATCTCTAGTGTCATAACATAGTTAGGTAGGGGTTTGAATCCAGCAGGTGGCAAGTGTGTGTGAAGGGAGTAAGTGGGTATGAAAGGAGCATCCCTTTTGGCAACTGGGAAAACACACCACAGGATGATCATTCCACTTTCTAAACTCTGATGATGTCAGCACCCTATAAGTATATCAGGGAAAGGACTTTCCCAGTAATGCGAATAGCGCTGTGCTAATGCGTCCGTCTCTAGTGTCTTAACATAGTTAGGTAGGGGTTTGAATCCGCAGATGACAAGTGTGTGTGAAGGGGGTAAGTGTGTGGGTATGAAAGAAACATCCCTTTTGGCAACTGGGAAAACACACCACAGGATGATCATTCCACTTTCTAAACTCTGATGATGTCAGCACCCTATAAGTATATCAGGGGAAAGGACTTTCCCCAGTAATGCGAATAGCGCTGTGCTAATGCGTCCGTCTCTAGTGTCTTAACATAGTTAGGTAGGGGTTTGAATCCGGCAGATGACAAGTGTGTGTGAAGGGGATAAGTGTGTGGGTATGAAAGAAACATCCCTTTTGGCAACTGGGAAAACACACCACAGGATGATCATTCCACTTTCTAAACTCTGATGATGTCAGCACCCTATAAGTATATCAGGGAAAGGATTTTCCCAGTAATGCGAATAGCGCTGCGCTAACGCGTCCGTCTCTGGTGTCCTAACACAGCTAGGTAGGGGTTTGTATCCGGAAGATGACCAGTGTGTGTGAGGGGGTAAGTGTGTGGGTATGAAAGAAACATCCCCTTTGGCAACTGGGAAAACACACCACAGGATGATCATTCCACTTTCTAAACTCTGATGATGTCAGCACCCTATAAGTATATCAGGGGAAAGGACTTTCCCCAGTAATGCGAATAGCGCGCTGTGCTAATGCGTCCGTCTCTGGTGTCTTAACATAGTTAGGTAGGGGTTTGAATCCGAAGATGACAAGTGTGTGTGAAGGGGGTAAGTGTGTGGGTATGAAAGAAACATCCCTTTTGGCAACTGGGAAAACACACCACAGGATGATCATTCCACTTTCTAAACTCTGATGATGTCAGCACCCTATAAGTATATCAGGGGAAAGGACTTTCCCCAGTAATGCGAATAGCGCTGTGCTAATCGTCCGTCTCTAGTGTCTTAACATAGTTAGGTAGGGGTTTGAATCCAGCAGATGACAAGTGTGTGTGAAGGGGGTAAGTGTGTGGGTATGAAAGAAACATCCCTTTTGGCAACTGGGAAAACACACCACAGGATGATCATTCCACTTTCTAAACTCTGATGATGTCAGCACCCTATAGGTATATCAGGGGAAAGGACTTTCCCCAGTAATGCGAATAGCTGTGCTAATGCGTCCGTCTCTAGTGTCTTAACATAGTTAGGTAGGGGTTTGAATCCAGCAGATGACAAGTGTGTGTGAAGGGGGTATGAAAGAAACATCCCTTTTGGCAACTGGGAAAACACACCACAGGATGATCATTCCACTTTCTAAACTCTGATGATGTCAGCACCCTATAAGTATATCAGGGGAAAGGACTTTCCCCAGTAATGCGAATAGCGCGCTGTGCTAATGCGTCCGTCTCTAGTGTCTTAACATAGTTAGGTAGGGTTTGAACCGCACATGACAAGTGTGTGTGTAGGGGGGTAAGTGTGTATGATTGATATATCCCTTTTGGCAACTGGGAAAACACACTACAGGATGCACATACCCATTTCTAAATGATATCACAATTATGTATGGCTTTTGATTACAGACATGCCATGTGTGTTGTGCACACACAGAATGCCCATGTATGTGGGTTGTCCCTCACAATAATGCATGACATTGATTACACCGGTTATGGCAATGAACACATGATGTATGTGTGTGCCAAATACACATATGTACCTGTGACTTTCAATAGTTACCATGTGTGATGCCTGCCACATGTGAATACATGGTATTTGCACAGGGTAACATTATGACCGTGGTCTTCTGTGCAGATGCTGCATGTGGGATGTGTATATACAGTGTGAGATGCAGATGCTATCAGCCTAGTAGTGAGGGATGCACACCTGGTCTGGGGCATAAGGTCTACATGTTGTTAATGTACAGGAGCTGCATGTTTTCACCTGTTGTGGTAGTGGTAAGACAGTATTCCATAGCAATGCAGTGACTGCATGCTAAGAACCATTCAGCTAGGGTGTTGTAGATACACTTATTCATTAGCATTCAGTAATTTGTCGGAATCCCTGGTGAGGGTCTGATGCTAACCAAGGTCAGAGGTCTACCAGCCTGTGTCACTTGCTCAGTGATCCCTTCCATGTTCCCTATCACGTATCCCAGTGAGCGACATCCCACATCAGCTGTGGTGGCATGGACGATGACTGAGTCATATGTGTCCATGCATCTGACTGACTTGTATGTTGTTGTTACAGTTTGGCCATGTGTTTCCATCTCATACATGTGATGTACATCAATGGGTAGGGGATAGGGTTGACTGTGTACATGTGCAGCTGTGACATTACTACATGACACACATATTCCACAACTGTACCATAGAGGTGACTGACAACTGACCTTTGCACATGCTACCAGAGTATTGAGATTACATTGGTGATTGACAGCACATGGGCCAATGGTGGAAAAGAGACATAGGTCCATAGGTTCGTACAGGGATATCTGCCCAGGGCATGTATCCACCTAGCCAGAATGTGCGTGCCTTTCAACATGCATTGTGAATCTGTCTTGCTATGCCCTTTTCCAAGGTTAGTATACTGTGCCTCTTTCTCACAGTGACACATAAGTGATACCCAGGGTAACCCTACAATGTCACATCCAGTCATTAATATCGCTCTTGAGGATAGTCACTGAGTCAGTCCGCCTAACCTCTATTGGGATAATAATCAGGAATGAAGGGTGCCTCTGAGTTGTGAATGTGCCCTCCACCATGTCCTATGTATATCACTCCTGAAGTTCATGTATTTCCAGCGTGTATCCTGGTGGGATCTGGATATTCTGAGATGCAGCATGGCCATTACGTGAGGGTATGACCTGGCCTTCTATGTAAGGCACAGATTGCCTATGAAGAGGCAGTATGTCACTGAGTAGAGCTGCTGCTACTTTAACCAGTCAGTATGTGGCATCTGTTTGAGCACTTTGATCACCTTGTCGAGGTACATATGTAGTAGCCCCAGTTGCTGCAGGTGTCTGGTAAGGTGCATGCCGACAGGTTCATCATAGTCAATTATGGGCATGATGAGGGATGAGTAAAGGGGCACAATGTCCTCCCCTGGCCTACATGTGGATCCCATGATGATGTGGCCCATATCACATGCTTACCTAACCACTTTGTCCATGTTGTTGTCAAATGGTAGGATGCTATCAACCCATGCACCCCAAGGTCCATAATTCCTAGGTCTGCACTTACTGGATTAACACATATGTGGTACATTGTGGTCATTTACTGTTTGACAAAGGGGATGACTATACTCTTTCTGTCATTCATGTTGAGGCCATGGCTGTGGCACAAGTCGTGTGTTTGCAAGACTCCCATTTGGAGGATGCGTGTGTTAGCTGTTGAGTTGATTATGGTGTTCGGTCTGCAGTCACCTGTGACGTGCTGAGCCACAGTACTTCCATGTTGGCCTGTACCTATGACAAATATATAATGAACATGACAGCCCCTAGGGCTTTGCCTTGTGGGACACCACTTGTACCAGGTTGGAGGCTGACATGGCTCCAGCAATTCTACCATGTGTGTTCTGCCCTTGAGCCACTGTGCAATACCCATAGTGACATAGGGGTTAATATGTACACTGGTGAGCTTCCTAGAATGCACAAGTGGGGTATTGTATCCAAGGCTTATGCAAGGTCCAGGTAGGCTGTGTGGACCTCCTACCCCTTGACAGTGGCCTTGGTGACTGTTTCAAACAAAGCAAACAGGTTTGATAGGCAGGATTTGCCATTGACAAAGCCAAACTGTGTATGGTGACATGTCTGTAGGTCCACAATATCTAGATATGTGAGGTTCTTGATGATTCTTGCCATAGCTTTGCAGACAAAGCTAGTCAGACATATGGGGCGAGTAGTGTCCAGGATCCGTGACGGCACCACCTGCATGTTGAGGGACCACTGTTGCTGTATGCCACTCTCTGGTCACATATCATGTATTAAGGCTGGGATTGAACAGTGGTGTTATGTCTGGGTGTAGCTCTTCTTGTGGTTCATGTAGGACACAGCCTGGGACACTGTCTGGTCCCATTGATGCAGTGTTTACTGCTTTGGGAAGGGCATCTCTTACCTGAGCATCTGTGATGTCAGGGGGGGAAGCACTGTGATGCGAGACATATGTTCCCTTTTGGTGTGGTGGGAGAGAAGGCAGCATTGAACCTGTCCACTAGGATGATGGCAATGTCTGTGTGTTTTATATTTTGTGTGACATATTGTATTACCTCTGAGCATATCTGGGTAGTACCACCCAGGTTACTAACATAACTACAGGCAGCCTTGTGATTATCCTCAGTGGCTTGTGGAATCCTCTCTCAAAGATGGCCTTAGACAATCATATGGGTGCCTGTAGTTGTCTTCCAATACTCATCAGTGGTGCCTTCACATTTTGGGAGGTTGTTGTATCATGTAGTGGCGCCATCCTTCTATTGTATAGTGTGTTTATGGCTGGTGTCCGTGCCCAGGACATCTGTCTTTGGAGAATTGGGTCATGCTTTCATATGTGGCTTCATGATCCATGCATTCCTGAATGTGTCCACAGAATGCCTCTATACAGGTATCTGCAGTCTGGTCCATATTTTCAACAGGCCTTGGGCCTTTGAAGGCTTCCACATCATTTATGAGGGGTGTGCACTTGCTTGACATGAGCTGTTGACAGACGTGCCGCACTCCAGACAGAGCAAGGGGAGGGTCACAGTCAGCTACCTGTTGGGACATACCTCCCTGGACCACATGGAAAGAGACACAGAGGAGCTGTTGCAGCACCCTCTCAAACTCAGGTCTCCCACACAGCCTTCATGCTGACACAGGAGAGTTTAGATTACTCTGCAAACACCATCATACTGGGTGATGCCAGCTACCCAAACATAGACTGTGTACATTACACAGGCCACAATACCCAAGCTCTAAGATTCCCATTGATCAGACATTCTTTGGCTATGGAACAGGTAACCAACCTTCCCACAAGACGGGCAGATATACTAGAGCTGATCTTTACAAACATGAGTAAAAACTAATCACCACTGGGAGTATATCCCTCATTGTTGCAATCAAACCATATACTAATCACACTGGTGTTCTGGATCCCCACATATGCAAACCTCCAACACATCGATGTGTGTGTGTGGGAAATGTCCCTATTAGCAACCGTGACAGTATCGCACAGGATGCAGATCCCCTTTTGAAATAGTGATGATGTCAGGACTGTATAACTATATCACCTGTAGTAAAGTCCTCCAGTAATTTGCATAGCGCTCTGCTAATGTGTCTTTCTTCAGTGTCATAACGTAGTTAGGTGGGGGTTTGAATCCTGCAAAGGGAATGTATGAGTGTGGTTTATGTGTGTGCACTATGCTGGGAGGGTTAACTGCCTTTGCCAACTGGGAGAACACACTACAGGGTGCACATCCCTCCTCCTACACACAGATGATGTCAGCACCCTCTAAGTACAGCATTAGTAAACGTTTCTCCAACTACTGCAAATAGCACACTCTGCTAATGTGTCTGTTTCTACTGTCATTGCACAGTTAGGTGTGGGTTTGAACCTTGCAAATGGAAAGTATGTGTTTTACTGTTGGTGGGGTTAGTGTGTGTGCACAATGATGGGGTGGGATGTGGCTTTTGCCACATGGGGCTATGCACTGCAGGGTGGTCATTACCCTTAACAAGCAGTGATGTTGATAGCACCCTATACAAACAAAACAGAAAGTGTTGGTACTGATAACACATGTAAGGTAACACTTGTTCAATTAATGTCCACAAAACGGAGTAGGATAATAAAACATTTCTTTTATTCTATACAGACAACATGACTACAGACAACTAAGTGCCAGTACTCAGTATAGTGTTACATGCTACTTGAACATGCACATGTACCAATATACCTAGATAGTGTTCTGAAGCCTGAATGTGGCAAGTGTGTGGATGTGGGATGTGTCTGTGTGTGCATTTCCGTATGGGAAGCATGTTTGCTGTGGCAATCAGGGTACTACAGTACCTGATGCACATTACATCTTCCAACTGATGAGGTTGCCTGCACCCTGTGAGTACAGGTAGAGAAGGGGATGCCAGTAGTAAACAACATAGTGCACTTCTGAAATGTGTACCTGTCATGTATCAACAGCTACTCATGTAGGGTGATAAATAATGGAATGGCAGGTGAGTGTGCATGTGTGTGGGTAGCAGGGTGTGTATAAATGCATGTGTGACAGAACAGATACATGTAGCTGAATCTACATAACAGCACAAGATGCACATTGCCATAGTCAATGTTAGCATGTGATGGTGTGCAGCAGGTACACTTTGTTAAGTAGTATGGGTGCAGATAACAACTGAGGACATTCATACAGTTACTGCAGCAGGACTGATGGGATATACACACATTTATACTGCAACACACAACAGTTACCAACATGTTACTACTTATACACATCTATGTAGTCACCCTGTGCATCAGCAACGTGTTTACCTTTACCTGCACCGATGTTGTAGTATGCAGGAGGTGGCACAGTGTCATCATATGCACAGGGTGTGGGTTAGATATGCCCAAGCCGGCCACTGGTAACACCAATTGACATGTGTGTGTATGTGTGTTTGTGAGGGGCAGCAGTACACCGTTGTTGGTGCAGTGTGTGTGTGTATGTGTTTGCCCTAGGTGTTAGGTTTCTGCATGTGTGTAAGCACGCACACAGTCCCACATAATGGCTGCCATGTACAGGGTTTTGTGGACAGCCACAGACTGCACCTGTCAGGTCATCCAAATCAGTGTCTGTGGGCACGGACACGGTACCTGTGCCTGGCAGGGGTGCTACGGGCCGTATCCGGTACTAACCCAGACTGGGTACTGTCATCGGAAGCAGGGGTGTGTTGACTGGACACAGTTCCCTGTTGGGACTGTCCAGAGCCACGTGCACGTGGTCTCCTGGGGCGTCTGGATGACAGCACAGACCCAGCATTGCTGGGGCTGGTGCTGGCACTTGAGGCGCTGAAAGTGGGCCCGTTGTCGTCTGCGGCCACTGCCAGCTGGTGCTCTTGCTGGCATACGGCCACGTCGACGCCGCAAACGCACACCATCGCCCTGGCCCATGGACATCTGGTTGTGGAGCAGCTGTTGTATGCCCCCACAACGTCTGTCAACGACATCTGTGAAGTTACGGATAGCATTCGCAACATCACGGATGCTGTCTGTCATGGCTATGCGACATGCTCTCATCTCCCTCAGACCCTGTCTGGTGTACCTTTCAATACGTGCCTGTGCCTGCATGACAGTTCTAAACATAGTGGAGGTTGACATACCTCCCTGGGCACGTCGGCCAGAGGCAGTGCCACGGATGCCCCCCCGAGAACCCATGGGCGACTGTCTGCGTGGTACCATTCGAGGCCTCTGCACATGGCTGCCGTGTGAGGATGCATGTGCCACAGGTACCACATTACCCTGATCTATGCCCACTGCTGACTGTCCATCACCTAGGGACAATGGTGATAAAGGATGTAACGGCAGGATGACTGTGCGCATTGACGGGGTTGAAAGCTGTGTACTGTCAATTGGCTGACCAATGGCGGACCCAGACACACCTTCCTGCACCATTATAGACATTTCATCATCATCAGTACCTGGGGCACAAGATTCAGGTTCCCTGCTGCAGGTCACCAGAGCAGCACCAGAACCTACGGGAGGAAAACATGGAACACAGATTACAGTCTCAATACATATTTGAAAGAGATGAACTTCAATACTAATGCACACATTCAGAAATGGACACATGCACTCATGGACACTAACACACATGCACACTTGGGCACAGGCACACTTGCACACCCCACAGTAAACACACACATCAATACCGTGTTACACTACTCAATTTACTACCTGTCAATTACAGTTATTGTGGACACAGTCACCAGCATGTCTACTACAGAGTTACACTACTCTTCCTAGTTTTATAAATTGTTTTACAGATACTGTTAAAAAGACTCACCAGCATGTATGGCCTGCCTCGGTGATACATGGGAGGGACCTGGAAGTGTGAAGAGAGTAATGTCAGTGGGCACATGTGTGCCATTTGTTTTGCACATGATACAGTACAGTAGTACACTAGTTCCCTTATACACATCAGCTGCACATAATGTCTGTATATATATCATGATGACAGATACATACCACATGCACACCTTATGCGTGCATGAAGTAACAGCGTACAGAACAGTCATATGTACATACCAGGAGTTAACTCTAATCTCACCCGCACCTGTCTTCAAACGTCAACTCAAATTGTACTTCCAAAACCACTGGCTTTGTTCTTCTTGGAGTCCAGGCTAATGTCCCTCTCCCTATGCTCTATTCACCTTTAACCCCTCATTGTGCATAGAAACTAGCTTCTACCCTGTTTCTTTCACCTTGATGTCCTTCTATGCTCTGACCTACTTCTCCCATCCCTCCCACCTCCTCTTGACTGTCTTCCTTCTTTTCCTCACTTCCCTTCTTGACTCCTGCCTCTTCCATATCATTGTATCTGTCATACTCCTACTTCTCTACCCTTCTGAGCCCTAACTATTTTGTATATGGCTTTTGCCTTATTGCATAACCATTATGCTTTAGGTAGGATTGCTTTGAAACCAACGGTACATTGTGTATGACTATAAACTGTTTGACTTCCTTACATGTATGTTTATTTAATTAACAGGCTGCTGTACAATTCTATTATGTTGGCTGTCTGTATTGACAACTTGTCTGTCTGCCTTTATTACGTTATGTGTGGAGCTTTTCTCCACATGCCTCTACTGAAAATGAACTCATATCCAGCTAGACTATATGGGTCAACAAATGTAAAAGTAATAACAATAAATGAATATGGCATCTTACCTGCACGCTCACTGTCTTGCTGATGTGTGGATCCAACCTCCATCATGATGCATGATGGCAGATGTTGTTCTGGGGCTGGATCCACAACACTTAGCAGTAGCCCCTCCTGTCTGGTGAGGGGGGGATGTGTGGCCACCCCCCCACCTGTGGCAGCCTGTTGCCTGCGGATATCTGCAGCACGCTGGCGGACATTTCTAATCAAATCACTGCAGTGATGTCTCACCTGCTCATATGTCCTATCATGCATGCCAACATCATTTATCCTGCTAACAAGGCTTTGCCACAGTGCAGACCTCTCCTGCTGGTTCTGGGTGGTGCGTGAAAACAGGATGGCATACTCACGCACCAGGCTCTGGTGGATCACGTCATCGGCTGCAGCAGCGTAGGCCGGATTCTCTTCGGTGCCATGTCTATCTGGAAAGGTACACAAACAGGTTATCAGCATAGTATCTCAACAATACATGGTACACATTCTATACAGGGAGTGTTAACTTCTACTTATTACTGATTGGTTAAAACCTGATTACAGTGTAGCTATCATTCTATGTCATTTGTACTAAGTACTTGGCCTTCAGACCAGTTGTTTTACATTAGGGAGGTTGGTGGCAAGCACTGTGGTGGCAGGACACATATCTTTCATCCATTGAAGTTGGGAACTGCTGATTGTGGGCCCAGTGTACAAGTGTATTACTTCTGGTATGGGCAGTTGTCCTTTAGGCCAGTTATTTAACATTAACGAGGTTTGTGGTCTGCAGTCATGTGTGACAATAGGCTGTACTCTGCCATTCATAGCTGGGGACATCTGGTATCAGGTTTATAGTGCATGCATATCTGAGCTGTATCTTACTGACATTGCTACACCTTGTTTGTTGTAGCAAACACTACATCCAGGCCTCCTGCATCTACCTTTGTTTATATGCTTGTTATCTGTTAGCTTGTTATTTCACTGGTATGCTACTTCCACATAGTACACATCTTTAAAACACATCTGTGACTCACTACTGTTATCTGCATTGCTTACTGTACGTTCTTCCATGTTACACATGACAGCAAGTGACTGCTTGTCATTGTTGCATTTACTTCATTGTGACACATTGCACTTAGGTTACCTGGCATTTGCTCACTGACGCTTTTATGTCAGTCAGCAGTTGTAGGTAATGTCAGTACACCCTCACTCCCCACTGCACCTTGTTTTCAATCATTAGTGATTACAGAGTTCACAATAGTATTCTAGCATGTCCAGAGGTCAGTTGTCAGTTCCCTCCTCAGTCCAGCTGGTGAGTGTGGTACTCCAGAGACAATGTTAGAACAGATGCATGTACACAGACAACCCCCTCCTCCTAACGACAAATTCAAACTCATGTGAGTGATGCAACCATATACCAGACTGGAGGCTAGGCTCTGTCTACTCAATACCGCCATAACCAGTCACGTGGCAAAGGGGATCACTCACTACACTTCCAGTCTCACGTAGACCTAACACAACAGTGGACCTAACACATGATCACACATGATCATACTTGTAGGCTCAGACCACAGCTCTGCCTATGCAGCAGAGACCTCCTATGCAGACATCCAGGCAACCACTACCACATGAACTAACATGTGCAACACATATCACACAAAGCCAATGTGCTGAACACTCACAGCCATTAACAGTTAACAACACACCTCATACACCTGTACTAGGTGCCTCTATGATCAGGCACACTCACATCACGTTCACCAGGCTTAACGAGGTGAGGGTCACGGTGTGCAGCCTGTCAGGCAGTATGACCTGCCACATAACACAAACAGTCAGGTAACCCCAAGGCAGGTACAGGTATGACTCAGTCAATGTCCATGCTGCTGTGAATGGCCTGACACATTCCTCCCTGGACTACATGACATGAGACATTACAGAGCTCTCTGAGCACGTAGCCCAGGACAGTTTGACCCTGACCTTGAGTAGCATCCTACCCTCACCTAGAACAATGCCACAATATCAAGGCACAATTATCCCTTCCAACAATTGACTGACATACTGGTGTCATTCACAGGTGTGCCAATCCCTGCCATCTTGGGGTGGTATGCTTTGCTAGGGACAGCTTGCACCTGTCACCACAGTCCTATTGACATTTGGTGGAGCCTCCTGCTACACCCATTGTGCCTGTATTAGGCAAGGCTCATAAGGCAAACCCACATCCATTTGTATCACAAAGGATGAGGAAGTAAGAGTGATGCTACTCAACACTGGACGTCTAGACCCAAGGATGCACGCACCCAAAACCCTACCTAGCATTATGGACATTGATATCTGTGCAGTAACATGAACCTGTTTCAGGTTTCACAGGAGCACACCAGTACTACCACGTTATAGCTGTTACCATTCTTGTCGGCCACAACACTTGAACAGGGGAGGGGGAGTATCAGTATTCAATGCAGATTCCCACGCCTCCACATTGGTGGCACAGTACAACATAGGTGTTAGGCCATTGAGTACAGTAGACGTAGTTGGGGACCTCGGCGAAGAAACATGGTAGCAGTCTGTCATTTGTCTACCACATGGGCAACGTGGATTGACAGACATGTTATATAGCCCAGCTAATCATGACTGATTCACATGTATGGCAGGGGAGGTCATTGTGCCTCTGTACTCATCCATCATCAGGCCTATAATTGCATACAATGCACCTTTTGGGATGTACCTAACCAGACACCTACAGCAACTGGTACAGGACAACAGTACATCATCAAGGGGATGCAATGGCTCACACAGATGTCATATGCTGCCCAGGTAAAGTGAATCCAGCTGGACTCAGTGGCATACTGCCTGTTCAGGGGCAATCTGTGCATGCCATATACAGCCATGTCCTACCTAGCAGTAATGAACGTGATGTACCTCAGGCAATCAGAGTCCCATACAGCCACATGCTCAGGAGAGCTGGACCTCAGCACTGACATACATGGACATGCTGGAGGGGCATATTCCTAACCGAGAGGCTCCCTTCACTCTGTAATGAGCTCACACTACTGGTTAGGCAGAGTCCCTCATTGACTCTCTTCCATAGGAATCTGGATGAGTGGATGGAGATCATAGTTGTACCCCAGGTATCACTTCTATGTCACTGTTAGACAGAGGCGTAGTATACTAAAGTCGGACAAGGGCATAGCAGCATAACTTCTGATTGGGTGGCAAAAGACAAACACATTCTACTAGGCTTACCAATGCCCTAGGGCAAATAGCCTAGTATGAACCTATGAACTGTTCATTCTCAACTGTTCGAGCTCATTACAGAGTAAAGGGAGCCTCTCAGTTAGGAATTTGCCCTCCAGCATGTCCATGTATGTTGTAGTCAGTCGCCAGCTTGCTCAGAGGTGACCTTTGCCCAACATACAAGGCCATGTCACACCCAGATTTGATGAATATGCTTCACCTAAAAAATCTAGATCCATCAGAGCCACAAGGCCAGGAGACTTAAACCTCCACACGGCTATTAATAGGACATGCTGGAGGGATAGATTCATCAACCAAAGACTCCCTATGCTGTGGAACAAAATCACGGTATATGTGAGGCAGAGCACCTCGATGGCCTTGTTCTAGAGAAATCTTGACCAATGGATGGGAGATCGCAGATATACCCCAGGGATTACCTCAGTGTCACTGCTCGACAGAGGCACAGCAAAATAATGGGTATGGTTCCCCATACTAAAGGGGTGGCGTAAGCCACAAAACTATGGGCTAGTCTTGTAAATGCCCTCGGGCAGATAGCCTAGTATGAACCTATGAACATGTGTGTACTGCTATAGTACTTCTGCCATATGTTGCATGTGTGTGTGTTGTGGGGATGCACAGGTAATGGCCAGATACGTCTGCACAGGTGACACGTGTGACACATTCTGGGTGTTCATCCATACATACTGGATGTGTGCTGCCATCCAACCCTGTGATGTGGACACAAATTACTCAGCCTGGATATACATATCTGAACAACACCACAAGCACAATACACTACCTTGCTATGTATGCATGTGATTACACAGTTATTCAGTAGTTATGACAGTGATGCTATCCATGCAGCCCACTGGGCCAGTGGAAGCCACAACACACACCGCCAGCACATTTGCATATGCTTACCACAGACATCCCACATACTGCATGTACTGTGCACACAGTTATCTAACCCAGAACAACTGCACACCACTTATTAATCCTGTCCAGTGGACTACAGATACAGGCATATTGTATAACAATAGTAGGAGGCTACTGCAGCACAGGGCAGATTCACATGACGGAAGGCATCTGTTGTCTGCAGTGTTAAGATGCTTCACATTCACCAAATGCACAGATATTGCCAACAATTTTGCAGACAGTTTAGGTGCAGGTACCCCCCCCCCATTGTCCTACACACGTGTTATTACTTATCCCAGATGACTGTAACCTCCCTATCATCTCACATGTCCAGGTGAGAGCCACCCTCATCATTGCAGAACACATATCATCACTGTTACGGAATGGTATCCCTGGATGTGTGCTACATTCACCCCTGGAGGACATAGCACCACATGACAGACTGATATTAATCCATGGCCATACTACAGGATATGTACCTGAACAGTGCCATACATACACAGTGGTCCCACACCAATGAGGAGGAACCTCTACTGACCCTGGGAACTACTGCATCATATGCACAACTGGCCTTGTGTTCTAAGCTATGGAAGTGTTAGTTATGGCCCACATGTACAACAATTTTACATATGTTTATATTTCATGACTATCTACACACAACCTATCTCATGGACATACCTATTGATAGTGAACTATGATACATTTGGAGGTGTCACAGTATACACAGGATTAACCTGCTACTTTGCATTACCTGTGTTTGTGGCAGCTTTTGGTGAGTCAGTCGTGCTGCTTGTATTTTGCTGCTGTTGCTGCTGCTGCTGCTGCTGCTGTTTTGCTGCTTGCTGTCAGTATATATATTTTTTTCTCTCTCTGTCTGTCTCTCTCTCTCTCTTTCTCATTCGGTTAGTGCAATGACTGTATTGCATGAGTGGAGTGTGGGTACTGAATACTTTTGTAGGTATCTGCATGGATCCATGTGATGGCCTCTGCACCAATTGTAAGGCAGCATTTGCTAATTGCAAGCAGCTGGGTGCGTACTAATTGCATGTCTCACTGTGATTTTAGGACACTGCTATAAAAGGGTATGTGAGATAGGCGTTGCCCTTTCAGATTGTAGGGCGTGGACCATGCTGGTATGCTGTTGACAGTGTTCTGTGAGTGTGAAGGTTAGTACATCTCCCATGCTTCATGCTGTGTTGTAGATTCAGGTTGCTGCATTTATCTTGCCTGTTCCCTGTAGTGAGTGTGTATGCATACTGACACCTACAACTATATGTCATATGTATTGCTATATGCATATATATATATATATATCTGTGTACATATACATACTTTCATATATGTACATTAGCTGACATTATTGGGTACAAGCTAACAATTAGCAGGGCTGTTTCCATTAACACTACTCTAGTATGGGAATCCAGTAATTGGGACTATATCTGCCTGACATGCTTTGGGTAGTAGACATACTATATTGCCTTTATCTTCATTCCTACTATTACATGTTCCACTTATTTAGCACTATATTCCTGTATGAGAGTCATGGCTTAGTGGTAGGTCATACAGACTAGTGTTACAATGGTCTTGTGGTAGGGCCTACTAGTATGCTCATATTCTGCTTTTGGGTTGAGTATAGGGCCTATCAATCACAGTGCTAGAGGCACCTTTAAGCAGTTAAAGGGCTTAGTAGGTCTCACAGGAGCCAGGCTGTGTTGCAGATTCTGGTTGCTGCATATATCTTCACTGTTTCCTGTAGTGAGTGTGTATGGCTACTGAGACCTACGATTATATTTCATATGTATTAATATATATTTATATATATGTATGTGTTGATATACATACCTTCAAATATGTACATTACCTTACATTATTATGTACAAGCTAACAGGTAGCAGGGCTGTTTCTGCTCACACTGAACTAGTATGGGAATCCAGTAATTTGGCCATTAAAACTCTACCAAACATGCTTTGGATAGTACATCTCCTATATTGCCTTTATACTGATTCCTACTATTACATGTTATATTTATTTTAGCAGTGTGCTCTTCCAAAGCAGGCATGGCTTAGTGGTAGGTCAAACAGACTAATGTTACCTAGGTCCTGGTTTCAAGACTGACAGTGGGAATTTTTACTTTGCAAACTTTCAAACTGAGTACAGGACCTGTCAATCAAAGTGTTGAGGCCACCTGTAAGCAGTTAGAAGGGTAAGTAGGTCACACAGGGGTCAGGCTGTGTTGCAGATTCAGGTTGCAGCAATTATGTTAACTTTTTCCTGTAGTGAGTGTGTATGGCTACTGAGACCTACGATTATATTTCATATGTATTAATATATATTTATATATATGTATGTGTAGATATACATACCTTCACATATGTACATTACCTTACATTATTATGTACAAGCTAACAGGTAGCAGTGCTGTTTCTGCTCACACTGAACTAGTATGGGAATCCAGTAATTTGGCCATTAAAACTCTACCAAACATGCTTTGGATAGTACATCTCCTATATTACCTTTATACTGATTCCTACTATTACATGTTATATTTATTTTAGCAGTGTGTTCTTGTAAAGCAGGCATGGCTTAGTGGTAGGTCATACGGACTAATGTTACCAAGGTCCTGGGTTCGAGACTGACAGTGGGAATTTATTTTTCTTAGCAAACTTTGGAACTGAGTACAGGACCTGTCAATCAAAGTGCCATAAAGGCACTTTTAAGCACTTTAAACCAGGTCTGCGCTCGTTTGTGCTGTGCTCACGCAAGCACTGGCGGTGAGCTCCGCTAACACAAGCACACCAGCTATTTTCTTTGAAAGAAAAGAAAAAGGGGTGACAGGAAAGTGGTGAAAAGGGGTCACAAAGAGGGTAAGACAGTAGGGAAAGAAGCGTGGGATTTGCAGGAAGGGTGTAGGTAAGGCCCATAGATGCCCATGTCTTTTGCAGCAACAGCTGTATATTTCTATGTATTTTGGTGAGACATTTGAAACCTTCCACCTCTGAGAGAGGTGTCAGGACAACATTAATATTTGTTGTACAGCCAATTGTAATTAACAGTTTAGATGTCCAGCGGACATGTCTGCGACATGGACAGCTATGTATGGGGCGTAATTTTTTTGTGGGACAGAGTGCCCTTTTTTTTTTTTTACAGGTGAGAGTGGTATGACAGGTGAAGGAAGTCGGTAAAGCTGGGGAGGTAGGTTGGGTAGGTTAACAGACAAGACAGACAAGACGCATACAGGGACGGTGTATGACACACGTCAGGGGGTTACACAATTGACGGGGACGGAGGTTGGGATATCTGAGATGCACGAGCCCACAGATGGCAACAGTGGAACTGATATCCCCACCCATAGGCAGTTGCCACTGTTCCTTCACAGCCCAGGACGGGGCTGTGCTGGGGTCTGTGTAGGCGGGCAAGGGCGGGCCGTTAGCTTTGCCACACGAGCCTCGAGCTGGCGTGGGGTCCAAGAACAGTGTCTTGGATCTCCCACGCACCACAGACCGGACACCTGGAGGGTGAGTGGGCCGAACCCCCCCGGCCACACTTGCAGAGGGGGGACGGGCCCCATCCCCTGCAGCGCTTCCACCCGAAGGGGGCACAGGGCCACCGGAGGGGGGTCCGGCCTGGGCACTAGTGCCAGGTGCAGTCACCAGCTGAGGTGGGAGAGGTGGGTCCGCTGGGACCTGCCTTCCCAAGCGTTCTAGGTTTGTGAGTAGTTATGTTAGTTTGGGTTAGTGGCATTTTATTCCATTCAGATTAGTTGTAACAGCATGCATTGGTATTCCCATCAAACAAACACCCAGATATGGACACCATTGAACAAGGGGCATATCAATATCACATACATTATTTGAACAGCAAAACACAGTCAAACGACATGCAGGGTTGATTAATGGCAACAGGCCATCGTATTTGCAGGTATAAACAGGGCACATGCACGAACAGACATGCATATATGTTTGGAGCGGACAAATGTCCATGATTAATGAAATGTTCACATACCATTATTTAGTGGATGTTGTTATATGGAATTACAGGGTTGGGTGGGGATAGAAAGTGATGACACATTCATATGTTAAACATTAATTCACATTTATCATAGATACACAATTAAGTTGAGGCTGATGTTTCAAAATAATCTTTATTTGACTGTCATGCTACACCTGTTACACATACATCACTATCCTACTTATTTTGAATTTGATCAGATACATCATCCTGCTACACTTTGATGACAGGACAGGGGACAACTATGGCTGTTTAGTCTGTCAGATAATCATTCATTCTATCTGCAAATTGTTTACTGTTATCACCATATACAGATTTTGAGCTAGACATTCAGATTCAGACACACTGAAATCAGTTTGGGATGTTAATTTGTACTTCCCACATGCATTTAGTTCTGTGAAAACACACTGAGGCTTATATATTCAGGGGTTATTACTACTTTCTTTATTCATACATGAGCCTTTCTGTCACTCTCACACATTCTGCAACTTCACAGTTCAGGTTGGTACTTCTAGGCTTTGTTCACATATTAGACCTGTGGTGATTCAAACACTTTCCAACAGCCTCACTTCTGTCATGATTCAGCATTTCAACAGGGGATATATCTGACATGTGACTACCTCAGATTCTGAAGCTGTACTCTTGAGACTATACTGCAGGTTACAGTATATTTAATTAATGATGGGACATCTGTATTACAGCACTGTTTAATCCTATCAATTATATTTCCAGTTACACTTGCATACTGATGAACTTGTTGCAGCCATACCTGCAGACGTTCAATTCCTGATTGCACATTATATTACTTTTAATCAATACACTGCACTGTTCTGATACATGGTACATAATAATATTTATTTACAAGTACTGGGTGGGGTTACTAACCTGCATGGTGGCGCAGCCGCACCAGCCTTCTGGCGTGCATCTCGACATTCGCAGAGCGGACACCTGCAGCTGTAATACAAAGGGAATAATATTGGACTACACATCTCCATGGTATCAGCTGGTTGAAATCCTTACATACATGTGTAAAATGTGACTTACTCAGTCGTGGGGCGTTGGGCATTTGCCGGGCCTCCTGGATCCAATGGTTCAATTGGTCCTGCTTGCGTCTCTTCAGGTCCGCATGGTGGTGACGGACCTGCTCACCAGTGCGTGGAATGCCAGTCGCACTGGTCAGCTCACGAGCCAACTGGTCCCACGCCTCAGCCCTATATACTCCCCATGAGACCTGGCCCTGCATGAGTTGGGCCTCGTGATTATGGACAAGGAGCCAGACCATGTATCTGGACTCCTCAACGCCCAACGCTGTGCTCGAAAGCAACGTCCCTCACCTACTCCACTCATGCTGACTGCAAGTCTGTTCTACAATCAGTTATGCTGTGTATTCCCGCCTATGGGGCTTATATATGCCGCTTTTCCGCACATTTCTCTGATTGGCCGTTTTGGAATTGTATCTACTTCACTGAAAATGCTTTCTCATGCTCCATTCTGGGTTTTATCCCATATATATGCTATTTCTGCTTTTCTAGGTATTGCTGTCATGGCTTGGTGGTTTAGTTCCTTGACTCTAGTGCATGGTATCCTGTGTTCGAATCTGGCAACTGCTTTTTGCTTTTCCTGACAGAAATGAGTTGAAGACCTGTCAATCAAACATGCCAAAAGCACTTTTAAGCACTTTAAACCTGGTCTGCGCGTTTGCGGAGGTAACATGCGCACTGGCAGTTAGCTTGTGGGAGCGGCGCAAGCGGTGTGCGCTGGGATAAATCTGAATTGGCTAGTGACACACATGTTCAGCTAATTGCACACAGTTTCAGCCTGTTTATCCGCTGCTTGGCAACGGGCACGCAGTTTGCAGCTTTTTAAACACTACTCCGCTACGGGCACTCTGTCTCACGGCAGCTTAGCTATCAGTACATTTCTGACTATTTTTATTCTTATGTTACTTCAAAATATATGCTCTGTTTCATTCCATTTTACAAAAGGGAATACATTTACATTTGTACAATACTGTCTGGGGCTTTTAGTGCTTATTTACAAAAATAAAAAGGTTGTTTTAGGGGCTCGAACCCTGCTTGCCTACACATAGGGCGAGTACTCTACCACTAAGCTATTATTTCTTGGCTTACTTTGCATATTTAGTTCTTATATCCTTTTCCCCTGACTGCTAACTGTGATTGCGCTAGTAGCACACCCGCACACAGTAGCAAACATTTACGGGGTTTAACAAAAAAAAAAAGGTTTTCATTTACTTTTATGACATCTCTTCACTTTATACACTGATGGCCAGTCGGGGCATGTGTTGTATAGTGTGTTTATTCACATTTTCATGGCCTTTCTCGTGGCTGTTTACTTTCAGCCATTATAGTTTTCCGGGGGAGTGTCCACTTGCAGAGCTTAGCCTACAGACACGCCCCCTACTCTCTTACACGGACCGTGTAAGAGTTACTGGTGTGATTCAGCATGCCTCATGCACCTCATGCATATGCATGACATGCTGACATCACACAGTTTAACTGCAGCCTCCGTGTAAGAGTTATAACTCTTACACGGAGGCTTCCTGAATCTGGCCCAATGTTTATAAAGTACATGAAAAATGTATACGTACCCAAATATAAACCCAAAACATAAATCTAGGTACTTAATACATATTACTATATACCAACCACATCATCCTGATTGAGCTGGAATGCAAAAATATGAGTTATAAAACATGATAATATAGAGTTGCACAAAAAATATATATATATAATGCAAGTTATTATTAATTAGAAATAGCATGAATCATAATTTGTCATTTAATCCAGGTGGAAAAAGCCCCCCAAGTTTGATAATCCACCTCTTTTCTTTACCATTTAAGATGTCATGCCAACCTGTTTTGAAAGATCCATTGCCTGTAATGTGATCAATGATGGCAAATGTGAATTTAGCCGTGGGATGTTTGATGGAATGTCTGTATAATGCATTAGTTAGTCTCTTGTTTCTAATGTCCCCGAGATGTTCAGAGATCCTAACACGAAACTGTCTGGATGTTTGGCCAATGTAAAATGCTTGACATGTACATGTGGCAAGATAAATTATCCAGTCCGAACTGCAATTACCAAAACATTTGATGTTGAATACTTGTCCAGTGTTTTTACTAGTGAAACTAGTTGTTTTAAAGATGTAACTGCAAAAACTGCAGTGCCCGCATGGATAAATGCCTATAAGTTTATCTCTAGTTAGTGTCCTTTGTTTCAGGGTATGGTCAATAACCCTTGTTCTTTTGTAATGTGAAAATAATGATCCTAAAGTTTTGCCTTTCCTGTATGAAAAATAATATCGTTCTCCAAGATAATCTTCCAAAAGGGGATGTGAATAAAGTATGTTCCAATGATTATTGATTATATTGACTAAATTGTCACTGTTCCTACACATACACAAGCTTCTTAGCTCAAGTGTTGGCTAAATATTGTTTTTTATGATTTAAATCTGCCATTTATGTACATATTTTGGGGCTATTAATATAACTTTACAAACATATACTAGGATATTTGAATGGGACATTCCAGATCTCATATTAGTATTTGCTTCTGAAATTGTCTTGTTATCGTGCTTCTACTGGTTTTATATCTTATTTGTCTTCTGACCAGTTTGGTTATATTTATCTGAGGGACTATATATTGTTACATTATTGTTCAACTTGACTTTTCTTGTCACTATTGGCTGGGTTCAAGGGCAAGTTACTGAGAGTTATATATGGTTCAATGTAGCCACCTTTTACATTTGTTTATTATGAGGATATGATGGTTGTACAGAACAACTATTTGTTGCTTCATATCTTTCTATAACCATTGTATATTTATATATTTTTTCAATGGTGAAGTAATTATGTTTATTACATCTTGACTAATCATTAGTACATCCCACCTCTACATATAGTGAGTTGTACTGTCTATATGCAACACAGATTTTCTAGCCTATATGGGATGCTCTATGTATGTTCAATAACGATTCTTTTTGGTATCAGACATACAATATCATTAAGATCCTACTAATATGAAGAAAAGAGGTGGATTATCAAACTTGGGGGGCTTTTTCCACCTGGATTAAATGACAAATTATGATTCATGTTATTTCTAATTAATAATAACTTGCATTATATATATATATTTTTTTGTGAAACTCTATATTATCATGTTTTATAACTCATATTTTTGCATTCCAGCTCAATCAGGATGATGTGGTTGGTATATAGTAATATGTATTAAGTACCTTGATTTATGTTTTGGGTTTATATTTGGGTACGTATACATTTTTCATGTACTTTATAAACATTGTCTTTAACCTTAGATATACCAGCTAATCATTCCTTTTTCATTGTTTTTCATTTTTTCTTTTTTCAGATATATACATGCAACAAACAAAAAGCTTTTGAATATGTTTATTCTTAACCAATATTTTTTGAACTAATGCTTTTTTCTAATAATAGCTTTAGTTTTCATGTTTTTTAACTTTGGTTGTTTTTTTCACTATTTCAGGAAATGATGTCACTGAGTCCACTAATTAATATTATATAAGATCATGACTCATTGCTATGGCTCATTGCACTACTGATGAAAGCCTTGCCGCTGAAACCGGTCTAGTTTCAGTTCTAATAAAATTATTTCTTTGGATCCTCCTTGGTGCTGGCAATTTTTTTCTTTTTCGGATTTACTTGTATGTAAGAAATGTTTGTCCATTCCAATCACTGTTTGTAGTTTTGATTCAGAGGTGCTTATTGAATGAAGCAGTTAGTACAGTTCACATTCACCTTGCTGCTCTGGCTTGGGTCACTTGTTTGATAATGCTCTGTGGCACCACCAATCATTGGTTAGTCTCCAGGCTGATTAAGGGGTGAACTATGTTACATGGGTGATTTCAGAGACAAGAAGACTTACTGGCAGACATCTGTTAGGAACCATAATTGAAGGAGTTTTAGCCTTGGTTGGAGACCTCCATATTTTCTTTGTTTGAGCAGCACTACTGTCTTGGTTATATTCAGGTGCCTTCAGGGTGAGTGAGTTGCTACAGTCATTAACTTGGGATGAAGTAATCCTGCCAAGACATTGCATCAATATATGGCTGAAAAGATCTAAAACAGACCAGAACAATCAAGGTCACCAGATGTAGCTCATGATGATGGGAGTCTACTTACTATGCCCAGTTTCCTGGGCAACAGTTTTGCACAGGCTAACTGCAACTGTTTTGCTGTCACAACCACATTGTGGTTTTATGCTAAACTTCAGTTCATCTTATTAATGCTAGTGTGGTCAATGTGATGCTGCAGAAAGGTTTGAGCAGCAGGGTATCCCCCCTTCAGAGTATTCATCATACTCTTTCAAGGTAGGCAGGGCATTAGATCTAACATGGGAAGAACATTCGGTACAGATTTTGAAGAGAATGGGTAGATGGGCTTCTAATGCTTTCCTATCCTATATCAGAAAATAATCACCTTATTTTAATTTACTGGCAGGAAATTAATTTTGGTATTAGGTCATTCATTTATTCAGACAGTAGCAGTGAGGGTGGCTATTCACAAGGGTGGAAAATCCTTCATTTAGACCCAGTGCATTGGTCTGTTCACTGGTGTGGCTATTCTGGCTTGTCCTGGCTGCACTTATGGAATGTTTGGCATCATATTGTTCACCAGTGGCCCAAGCCCAGGACAATAATCATGCATTTCAGAGAAAATGATTTGACGAACATACTCAAGAAAATTCTGTTGGCAGGGATACTAATGGACTTGTCTGTTTTAAAGGACTGGTACCCTGATACTTTCATTTTTTTCATGCAATGTGATACTGATGCTTTGTTGGGAAGATACCATAAACCTTGCAGCTACTGAACTGTTGATACAGTTCATTAATCATCGAGTCAAAAGAGCAGCTAAATCTTTAGGTGTCCACATTATTAGAATACTGGATTTGATGAAAGCCAACAAGGAGATAAAATCTTTATGGGTTAAACAAAGTCATTTAATTTCAGGCTATTTTTCTTAAGGTTATCTGGGCTCAGTTTAATACCTTCCCTTCCAGCAGTTTGGCTTCACTTAAATATATTTTGTTTAGAATTATTTAATCAACAAATCTCCAGTGGAATTAGCAGCACTGTAGAACATGATATTAGCTGAAGTTTCAGTTTTGATCTTAGTATATTACACTGTTCACCTTGTTTGTTCAATTCTTGATTGTTCTGCTCTCCAGTGGTCAGTTTTAGTCATCCAGTGCTCAGTCAACCAGAAGTTGACAAATCTACTCAACAATTCAATACTCATCAAGTCTGTTTGGGTATTTCTTTTTGTACCTTGTTACAATGGGAGACCTTGAAAGGGGAACAGCATGTAGGACAGTCACTTTGTGGCTTTACCCCTCCCCCCTGCATACCCCTTTGCCTTTTAACTAGCCTCTTCTGGAGAAGACGTAAGGCAGAGAGCCACGATCTTCTTATGTTTAAGAGGGACAGAATAGTCAAGCTCCTAAGCTGATTTGATAATGGCAGTTACCAATCTGGGGTGGGCTGGTTTACTCCAATTAGCTCCCATCATTTGTGTATGGTAATGAGCTGTTTAAATATCAAGCTGGTATATCTGATATTTGTAGTCAATAAACTGGTCTCAAGGGCTATATTGTGTGGTTATTGACTCAGGTTGGAGGACAATAATTGCTTGCTCAGAAGCTTTTTGTCAGTCAGTGAGCCAAGCCCTGAAGGGAGCAGAGTTAGAGGGTCTATTGAAAACTCCCTCTGGGCATTTCCCATCATTCAGGTGGTCGTCTTGGCTGTGCCCCACCCTAGTCTTCCAAATTATAATTTAGTTTTTTAAGGAAATTAGTCATGTTGTGGCCTCACACCCCTTGCAATCCTCCTTGTCTTTTCAGAGATGTCTTCTGGAGTCAACCTATGGTAAAGAGCCCGTTATCTTGTTTATATTCAGTTGTGTGCTTAAGAGGGGCAGAATGGTTAAGTCCTTAGGTTGATTTGGTCATAATAACTATCTGTGGGGGTTGGTGTATGCACTTGGTTAACATTTGGGGGGTAGGTGGTGTGATGATGTAAGGTAGAGTCAGCTGTGCCAGGGGGAGTAGACCAGTGCATGTGTAACATATGGCAGCACAGCTAGCTGGGATTTTGTAAAGAATTATACATCATTTGAATAGCAAATTGATTTGTGCAGATGCCTGTGTTAAAAATGTATTTGTAAAGTTGCTTGTGTTAAAAATGTATTAACAATAGGTCCTTCTGGACAGGAAAGAAATATACATGTATGTCAGACTGTATTGTTGTAACTTATGAAATGTATGTATTTTAATAGAGGATGCTGCATGGGAAGGTAAACTCAGCCCAGATAACCTTACGAAAAGTAGCCTGAAATTAAATGACTTTGTTTAGCCAATAAAGATTTTATCTCAAAGCTCTGAATACAGCCAGAGACGCATTGTCTGTCAAAAGGTTGGGCTGGGATCCTGCTCTATTGTCCTTAGTGATAAACTAATTACTACCTTGCAGTGCCAGAGAATGGCTTATTAGTTTCTGCAGGAAAGGTGGAAGTGTTAGAATTGTTTTACAGTTTCCAGATGCTGTAATAAACCTTAGCTAAAGATCAATGTGTGTGTGTTGTGACATATCAGTGCCAGATCTTAGCTCAGTTTCTAGTGAGAGGGTGGTATGAGAACCACAGATTCAGGTTACTCGGTGTGATGTCATTCTGTAGCCAGCACTAAAACTGTATTTGAATAATAGTGAGAGATGTTAGGTTTGCATTCTGCTTTTGGACCTGACAATACACTCATCCACTTTCATCTTGCCTTGCTTTAGTAAGTAACTAGGAATCAGTAATCCTTCAGTCAGTAAAAAAAAAATTAGTGAGATTAGCTAAATGTTTTTTTTGTATCTGTCTGTGTTGTTGTTTTATATTTCCTGTGATTGAAACTCTGGTGTTTATTTTAATAGATACTCAGTATTTTCATGTTTTTTTTTCTTATTATTTATTATTAAATATACCTAAACCTTTCATTGCAGCTGGTCTTTTGGAAAATATTTAAACTTTGAGAGTAATTGCATTTATTTAGTGGCACTGTGGCTCTTCATTCCTGAAAGTTTTGCTGCTTGGTTGAACACTACCATTTGTAAAGTATTAATTTTACGAAGTGTAATTGGGTACCTTGGTAAGAGCCTTAAAGTAGCTGGCTTCAGTTGTTCTTGTGGAAGTAAATCTACCTTATAGGCTGGGTGGAGGTGGCAGAGTGGATAAGCTGTGCCAGACTTTCCCAGGTGGGTGTATGCATATGAAAATCAAATCTCAAAGAGAGTGTGAGTGACAGCTACTTTGCACATAGGCACTTCCAGCACTGATTTCACAGAGAGGGTGGTGGAGGACTTGGCTTGGAACACCTGGTTAAGGACTCAGCTCTATAGTGGTCAGTGGAGACCCTTACTTGGAGCCTGGAGAGAAAACCCAGCCTCAGAACTGGAGTGTGCATTCCCTGTGTGCTCGTAAGGGAAATTGTACTTGGTGCAGAGAGCTGCATCTCAAAATACTGTGTGTGTGTGTTTGTGTGTGTGTTTGTGTGTGTGTGTGTGTGTGTGTGTGTGTGTGTGTGTGTGTGTGTGTGTGTGTGTGTGTGTGTGTGTGTGTGTGTGGGATCCCCTTCACTACACCGACACGCCACAACGCCGACACACAAAACACCGACACCAAAAGACCGACGACTCAGATGACCGGCAAGGTGAGAACCCGACGGACTCGGTAAGTGTGCAATAGAGTGAGGGATTTAGTGTTAGGGAGCAGACAGGTAAGTGTGCAATAGTGAGGGACTGTAGTTTTAGGGGTGGGTTAAGTGAGTTAGGGTTAGGGTTAGGGTGCGGGTAGGGTGAGTGTGCGATAGTGACGGACTATATGTTTAAGGGTGGGTTAAGTGAGTTAGGGTTAGGGTGCAGGTAGGGTGTGTGTGCGATAGTGACGGACTGTAGGTTTAGGGGTGGGTTAAGTGAGTTAGGGTTAGGGTGCGGGTAGGGTAAGTGTGCGGTTGTGTCAGACCTTAGGGTTAGGGTTTGGGTTAAGGTTAGTGCATGTATGGTTGTGTGTATTGTCGGTATTGTGTATTGTCGGTCTTTTGGTGTCGGTGTTTTGTGTGTCGGTGTTGTGGCGTGTCGGTGTAGTGAAGGGGATCCGTGTGTGTGTGTGTGTGTGTGTGTGTGTGTGTGTGTGTGTGTGTGTGTGTGTGTGTGTGTGTGTGTGTGTGTGTGTGTGTGTGTGTGTGTGTGTGTGTGTGTGTGTGTGTGTGTGTGTGTGTCTATTTTTCTCACCATGAATGTTCCCCACCAGTGTCAGTGGTGAGGATTGAGGCTGCTTGATCACTGGCTCAGAAGAGGGACATCACAGATGGCATGGTTGATTTATGCCATCCAGATCCCATTGTTTGTCTATGAGTTGTTTGATTATAAATTTAAGACATTTCAGTTGGATTTATAAAGCTGGCACATCTGACATTTGTATAAAATAATTGGTTGCAAAGGCTATATTGTGTGGTTATTTACTTGGGGTGTGTGGGACAATTGCAATTATGGAAACAGAGAACATGTCAGGACTACAGATTCCAAATTACACAAAATATGAATACATCAGATAGAGCTCCAGGGGAGGGCGAGTAACATTATGGATTCATAATAATATTCTATATGCACATGTGAATTCAGTTAATGAGATGGAATGTATAAGTCTTCATTTTTTTATCCTTTATCCATTACCAACTAAATCCTTTAAAATTGTTCTTTGTTTCTGTAGTCCTAGTACGGATGCACTTAAACACTGGGATAACCTCATCTGTTTAAATCATAATTTACTAATGAAGACATCATACTAATGGAAGATTACTCGGGCAAATCTTTCTATAAAAACTACTTATGAGAGAGAATTTATAAATACAACCCTGGTATTATTGACAACGTAATAATCAGGGCCCCACTTGGAGTTTCAGATCACAACTCAGTGAATCAGGAAATAGCTTCACCCTCACTCCCACCCCTAAACTACATTAGTAAAATGTACTATTCCTAATCCTGCTCCAACCTTAATCTGCATCCTAAATTAATAAAAATAAAAAAAAATAAAAAAACACCTTCCCAAAAGACTACCACGCAAGATGGGTTGGACACTCACCAGATACACACACCCAATCCCAAATCCTAAAACACTCCCCCCTTATCTAATCCTTACTGTAACCCTAACCCACACACATTCACAAACACACACATGCACATACACACACACACATACATACACACACACACACACACACACACACACACCTACTATACATGGGTGGGATTAATTGCACTGACCATCATTTAAGTCAGCATTTGTTTTGTTGATACATTTTGGTCAACAAAACCGATAGTCAATAGGTGTGTGAGATCGCAGTCACTGGGTTTGGGAATATGCCCTTTCCCAGTATTGTACAATCTTAGAACTAGTATATATAATTTTTAGCAGTGTGCAGGGAATCCAAGGTGGCTTACTCCTTGCAAAAACACATTGCTTTCTAGTTGAATGGTCAGGTGTTATGCCTCAGAGCATGAGCAGACAGGAGACAACATTCTTTTTTTGATTATTTCATGTCAATGCTAAGTACATGAACGTTTGGTTTTAAATTATATTTCACCGAAAGCTTCAAAACAATACATTTTAAACCATAGACATGCATACTTACACCAATGACTAACTCTTTGCAAAAGATAATATAACCCTCCACACCCCCCAACTATATATACTAACTCCAGGATAGCACTACAGTGGAGAAAAGAGTATATACCTTTTACTTGCCTTACAGTACTCTATACAGTGCCAGTACTTCACTTCAGTAAAATGAGAGTTGGTGAAATGAGTTTTCAGTCATTTTCAGCGATTTGGTCAAGGTGAATTCAAATGCAGTGAAATGAGCTTTCATTGAAACAACATAGACCCATATATCTATATACATATGGGCGTCATTGAGGTGGTCAAATGTTGCAATCATTGCACTAAAAATAGTGGCCTAGCTGATCAAAAATCATCTGATCGAATATTGCCAGCTTTTGTTTCAGTGAGAGACTGTGAACAGCAGGGATCAGGGAATTAGCTCTTTTGCCATTATAGAGCTATCTTAGAGTTGGTATGTGTATTTAGCAGGGAGTGTGGAGGTACAGGACAGTATGCCCCCCCCCCCATTTTTATTTTATTTTATTTTTTTTTTTTTAAGATCAACCAGTTTTTGTCAGTTTTGTTGATGCTGATTATGTGAGTATATGACTAAGGGTAATGTACTTTACACACACACCCAGACATATACAGATAGACAGAGATAATATTGTACATTTTATAAGTATATACCTAAACATACAATAAATGCACGGTGAAACTTTTTCAAAAAAGTCAAATAAACTGTCACACTCCCTCACCCCTCCTATACATACATACAACAGTAGCAAAAATGTAAATCAGAGACAAGGTGCAAATTTGATTACAAAAGAACCCAGTAGAGAAACTTGAATTTAAGAGCTGGCCAAATATAACATTCACTCCATGCATTCAATTAAAGACATTTCAATGAATGAAACAGACCCCATACTTTATGTGTGTGTGTACATTTACAGGTTATATTGCACCAGGTCGTGTGTAGCTTTAGAGAACATGTTTTTACATTGTTTCTTCATTGTGATAGGTAGAAAACCAATTCACTTCTATTATTAACAGTGGTCTCTCTGTGTAAAACTGCTGTATATTATTTGTGTGATTTTTCACTTTTCAATGACTGTTGTTTGATCATGGGGTAGGTATATTTACATTCACACAGTTAGGAATGTGCTTCTATCCCACATGAGAGGTACAGAGGGTCTTTCCCCTTCAAAAAATAGTTTTCTCTTTTTTTTGCAATATACAGGTTGTATTTTGTTTGGTTTAGAAAAATCAGCAAAACATAATTCATCTTAGTTAGATTGATTCAAATTAACAAGTGTGTGTGTGTATGTCTATTTGCACACACACACACACACACACACACACACACACACACACACACACACACACAAACGTATGTGTGTGTGTCTGTATGTGTGAATATATATATATATATATATATATATATATATATATATGTGTGTGTGTGTGTGTAAGTGTATATGAATGTGTGTGTGTGTGTGTGTGTGTGTGTGTGTGTGTATGTATGTATGTGTGTATATATATATATATATATATATATATATATATATATATATATATATATATATCTGCAAGAGGTGTGGGGTATGCAATTTTCAAGAATCCCAAATTCTGCACAGGATTTGTATTTACTAGACAAGAAAGTATGAGAGCTCTGTGATCATTTCAGATTTTTTTCACACATTATCTTTTGATGTGGTGAGGTCTGTTATTGTTCTAAAAAATAATACTGCAATCAGTTATTTGGAACATGATTATATACCATAAACTTGCATCAGTTTGCAGAACTCAGTAAGAATTCAGATTTACATACTGTGTGGTCATTGCATGTGTTAACTCCTTCAGCAGTAATATTTCCAAAAGCAAATGCTGATCATAGCAAAACAATGGTATGAACATTATTAACTGGGATGTAAAACTACTCTTCATTAATATGAATACAAGTACACAGTTGCTTGTAGTCCATTCACCTCATGATCAGAATGTTGTGTGTCTGATGCTCAGAATGGACTGAAGATGCAAACTAATACCTTACACACCGGTGTCTGACTGTGTAGCATGAAGGGGTGATTTACTGAATGGCATGCTGCACTTTTATGAATTGTAAAGCTGAGTAGCCTTCTAGCTATCCTGCTGGTGATGCTATTTTTTGCAGATCTCTAAACTGAAATATTTAAATGAATAAAAATTGAAGGGGAACCTTGTCAGTCTCTGACAAAATTCACAGTGTTCGAAAAGCAGGACATTAATTTCAGGTTCTGTGTTGGCCAACCTGTTCATATTGATAGCTGGCTCTGTAGTAATTTGGCCTTGCCTATACATCAGATGGTCTAGATTCAGTTAGTGACCTGGGCCCTTGAGGATCCCCTAGAGGGAGGGATGGAAGAAGCAATTAGTGCCAGCTTACTCATCCGGAGGGGAGAGTATTGGCAGAGTACCACTACAAGAGTGACACCTGCAGGCATGCCTGGTATTACAGCAGTTGCTCTACGGATGTGCTGTATGAACCAACTAAGGAGTGCCCGCACTCTATCTGGGGAAGTGGGTGTGCAGAAGCAGTTTGCAAAGTCTTGACAGCAGAAAATACAGCAAACCTTCTGGTTAACAGTAGAAGTGTTTCGTAGTGGTCAGGACAATGGACAAAAATGCATCCATTCATTTTTGGTAAATATTTAACCACTGTCTCTTCATTTAAGCATTGTTGATACAAAGCGCTGTGGGAGATGCTGTAAGAAAAACAAATGAATCTTCTTTTGATATAGTTTGGCTGCAATATGTACATGCATGTGCTCCAACAAGACAGAAACTCTACTTAGCATATATAATAATGCTAGAAACAGGTATGCATATATTGTTGTCAAACACAGCGTGGATGTCACAGTATGAATGATATACATTATACAATGAATACTGACAATTCTTGCTTCTCTACTAATGCATTTGCAATTCAAATTAAGGCTGCCAGTCAACAGACTTGAATGATGTAAACACAACAATATTTTAAAAGTATTAAAGGTTTAAGAACTATATAAACACACTGTATTTTGTCTCACTTTATGTTATCTCACATTTACTGCTTTGAATATTATGTACAGATAGAATTTTCATAAGAAGAGCAGAAGGCTATTTCATACTAAACACATTTCTGTAAATAGAAAATTTATTTCACTAACTTTATTCTTTTTAAAGCAATGTATGAAATGTAGTGTCTTAATGTACATTTTTATTTTTCATATTCTATCTTCATGTAGAGTGCTATAAAATCATTCATTACATTGTGTTCTTGGAAATGTTCAGTCTGTAATGTAGATAGTCTGTTTCAGTAGATAGAAGTGATGATTCACTGTCTTATATTTTTATTATATACTTCAATTTATTTTCTGCACTTTTAGTATTTAGTAGAATCATTTCTATATGCGTGTAAGGATATATCAGATAGGCATCCATTCATCAACTTAAGTGCAAATAAATGCTCTACAGAAATAGATGCACCATTTAGCTATGAAAGTATTTATAATCATAAAATAAAAAACAGTACATTTTTTTTCAGTATGCACACCGTGGTTATAGTAGTTATAGTGGTTACCATGCAATGTCTGAGCTATGTGCAATGAATTCAGTGGACTTTTGAAATGTTACCCATGTGGACACGCTGATCAGTATATAGTAGATTTATAGTCAATGTAATGCTGCAAAGGAAGAGCTCTTGCCTGTGACATGATTGACCTGGGTTCAGACATTACTTGGGTACTGCTACCAGTCTATGGGAAAGGAAGGTGGAGGAATTCAAGCAACTGATATTCAAGTATCTATCCATTTGGAGTGGATTGTAGGTCTTAATATGGCCTTCAAGCTCCTAATGAACACTAGACAGCTTGCAAAAAGTCATTCCATTGGGTAAAATGCAGATATATGCCCTACAGTGGGTGCATTCATGCACATTTTAAAAAGTAATACCACTGCATGATATTTGACAAGGGACAGGAGAACTGGTGGGTGATACCTACCTGTAAAGAACTGATGCTGCAGGGTGATGTCTCTGAGTTCTACTGCCCATAGCCTTCTGCTTTAGAATAAATACATAAGGTAGTGACAGGCAGAAGTGCAGAGTGAGTCTCTGAAGAAGTCCACCAAAAAGTCAAAAAGTGCAGTCTACCCTTCTGTACTGCATGCTCTACAAATACACATATGCAAATTGTCTTATGCTTGCATTAACAATGTATGTTCATTCTACTGTATTGTACTAGCCTAACCATGGTAGCTCATAAATCACAGCTCAAGTACAGGCAGTCTTATAATTCTTGTCCCCAGGCTGCTCAGTTTGCTAGTATAACCAAAATAAGCATTTTTTGCAAGATTAGGCCCTCTGCAGCCCATATATACTCTGACTCAATTTGCAAGCTAGTGTGACAACATAGCATTTTATGTAGGTGAGTCCCCTCTGCAGCCCATATCTACATCCAAAATATTATTTTTCTCACTCTGATATGACTGCACCTTAAGGAAACAGGTAGCATGTAAACTGTCTTTCTGTTTCTCCAAAGTGCACATACCTTAGCCTCCCCAAAACCCACCAAGCTGTTAGCATAAAAATAAGAATGCCAACGATTAACCAGACTAAATCAGAGAGCAAACTGGCAGCATCATGGAGCAAGATGATGCAGAAAATACAGCAAGTAGAGGGTGCTGAGGACACAACAAAAAATAAATAATAAGCACAGACAGTGAAAGCGAGAGAAAGAAGAGGTGAAGAGGTGAAGGAAGAGAAGAAAAAAATTGCCATAAGATTAAGCAGTAAGAAAGGGAAAGCACTTGACAGGTATGAAGTATGGGACACTGTAATTGCACCATTGGGTGTTTCACCCGTGGAGGTGTGAGCTTTTATTCTCATTAATAAAGGAATGTACTGTGATATTTTTTTTTAGACAGGACAGTACATGAAGAATTTCAGGACAGTACATGGAGAATGTTTTAGAGTGATATGAACAAAAACAGAACTGTAATCCTTGGACAGAATATGTAGTGCAGGCATTTCACAGAGAGACAAAAAAGAGTTATGATGCAATTTAGAACAGAAGTTGAAAAAGAGGAATTAAAAGAATATTTAGACTATATGCAAAGATATTATGGACACTACAAAAATATATGATGAAATAAGTTTATGGACTGGAGGATGGGAATGTGGGATTATTTTGAAAATGGAAAGTGATAATGTTGTATATATTCCTAGTGTGATTAATGTGAAGGTAACAGAGGATTTGTAAAATACAGAGGGCAACCAAAACATGTGTTTTTGTGGAAAATATAATCACTTGATTAATGAATGTGATAAGCAAAAATATTTTATTTGTGATAAAATAGGGCAAGAAGCAAAATATGTGACATGAAATGTAAAAAATGTGGAAAAACTGAATATACATGGGTGGATTGTGAAGAAAATGTAGAAATTGCAGCAAAATGAGGCATACAGGAGCTGGTATATGGTAAAATATAGACAAGGAACAAGATAAACAGGTTAGTACACAGGAAAGAAATAAATATTTAATAATGGAGGGAAAGCATGGGGAAAGAGAAGGGGAAGAAGAACTGCTTGATACGAGTGAAGAGGAATATGTAAACTGGCAAGTAGTGAGAGGAAAGAACAATTACATATGGAAAAGGGTAAAAGAGAGGAAAAGAAAATTTAAAAGGGTAATTGTGAAAGAGAGAATGAGAGGAGAATAATACCAATTTCATTTAAAGGCGGAAGATATTAGCTTTAAATGTTAATAGTATAAAGAATATTAAAAGAAGAATAGATATTTTAGAATGGTTTGCTTTAACTGGTATGCACATAATTATATTAGAAGATACTAGAATTTTGACAGAAGAGGAAAGGTTACAAACTGAAGTTTTATGGGATGGAAATATTATATGGAATATGGCAAAGGATACATGCATAGGAATAGGTATAATATGCCAAGAAAACATTAAAATCTTAGATCTTAGCCTTCAGAATAGTAGAATTAGGAAGAAAAACAGTAATAGATTTAAGATGGAAAACATATGTTTATAGAATGATTGCATTTTATGCATATGTTACAAAGAAAGAAAGAGAAGGTTTAAAAAAATTCTAAATTATGTAGGTGTTAATAAAGATATAATACTAATGGGGGAATTTAATTGCAATTTAAGAATATGAAAGAAATTTAGTAGTGATGTTAAAATGATATATGAGATCATGAAAAGTGGAAAGTTATATATATGAGATAAACATTGGACTTACAAATGAAGTGAAATTAAAGCCAATATTAACTACTTCTTCATTACCGAAACTATCCAGTCTCTAGCTACCCATCTCACTCCCACGTGCTCAAGCTCCAACGCTGTCACACCTAGCTCTGACCCACCCAATGCTCAACTCTCTTTTACATTTCAACCCATACCCCTAATCCGGGTCCTACTTAAAAAACTAAAACCTACTATGTTAGCTGCATACCTCCTACCTGCTGAATATCTGCAAAAAGCTGAGGATGCCATAGCGCTCCCCATTTCTATCCTGATTAATAGATAGATCTCTGAGGGAACAATCCCATTAATATGGAAAATTTCACATGTAATACCTTTCCATAAAGGAGGTAGTTCCACAGAGCTGTCGAACTTTAGACCTATAGCCATTCTGTCACCACTGGCTAAAATCATGGAAAAATGATTCCACAAACAACTCATGCTTGTTCTTATTCAAAACAAACTGCTTGGTGACTCTCAGCACAGCTTTAGGCCATTCCACAGTACCACCACCGCTCTCCAATCTTTCTCTAATGTCATCAGTCTTAATTGTAACAACAACAGACTATCCTCGGCACTCTTCCTAGATCTTTCAAAGGCCTTCAACATGCTCAGTCATCAGCTACTGCTCAATACCCTGAAATCCGTCGGTTTAGACCATCAGGCAATACAATGGTTCCAGTCCTATCTACTTGGTAGACTGCAGGCTATCTTATGGCAGAACAAGCTGTCATCCCATCTGCCTTTAACCCTAGGAGTCCCACAGGGCTCCATACTAGGTCTCCTTCTTTTCTCAATCTTTATCAATCATCTTCTCTGAACCATCCCAAAAGCTACTTGCATCCAATATGTAGATGACTCAACATTGATATGTTCTGCCTCCTCTCTAACACACCTACTGTCCCTAACCCAGACTACTTTCAACACTGTAGAAAACTGGCTAGCTAATTACCACTTGCTTCTAAATCCTAACAAAACCAAACTGCTGCCTTTCTCCCCTACCCATAGGTGCTCTCCTCCATTCTTCACCATTAAATCTAACAACAACACCATTATCTCCTCAGATGACCACACTAAGCTACTAGGTGTAATAATCAACAACAACCTTAAATTTGATATACATGTTAATCATACTATTAAGTCCACTAACAAAAAACTTGGCTCCCTGTACAAGCTCAAACCTTTCCTCACCCCTCTTGCTAAGGTAGCTATTGCATGCTCCCACCTTCTCTCTACCCTTATGTATGCCTCCCCTGTACTCATCAACCTATCCGAAACTGATCTCAATAAATTATCTGGCTGTTATAACTATATAGCTAGATTCGCTACTGGCATGGCATATAGGACTCATCATTGTCAAAACCTAAAAGCTCTAGGATGGCTAGAATTTCCTACCCTTCTGTAGTTCAACCAGCTTATAGTAGTGCACAAAGTCCTCCACCAACCTGATAACAATCCCACCCTTACAGACATTATCAGCCCCCATAGTGCCCTCAGGCTACTATGCTCATCTAATAAACTAATGGCACTGACCCAAAAATCCAACAACTCTGCAGGAGATGCTCTATTTGCCAACTCAATTGGTAAAACTTGGCATCTACTTCCTGCTAACCTTACCAAGGAAACTTCACTACCCCTATTTAAAAAAGGCCTCAAAAATTACTTCAAATCACACTGGCTCTGCCCTTGCTCAAATCCTGGTTAACAACTCCACTTAAATAAGTATTACTTCCCAATTTGCTGTTTAGCTTTCTACCCATGCCACATTACATATGTATGTCTGTACATATTAAAAGATGTTATCTGCTTGTATCCTGTGTTAATATTTTGATATGTTTCCTGTGTTTAAAAATTAGTTATGTATTTACTGTCTCTGTAATGATTTGTTACGTGGAGCTTTTCTCCCCGGGCCTCCGCTGAAAATGGACATGTATCCAGTCAGACTATCCTGGTCAACAAATATAAAATAAATAAATAAATCTTAGTACTGGACAGTTTAAAAATTCTGCTCAAAGGGATAAAAAGACAGGATTTTCAGCATGCAGCTATATGGACAAAGGTACATAAGAAAGAAGGATACATAAAAATAGCAAAGTGTCAAGAGGCTTAATGAGAAAAACTTAAGTAAAGGTGATAGGAAAGAAAAATACAGATTATGGAAGAACCATATAGGCATGAACATATTTTATGAAAATGGTGAATAAGTTTTAAGGAAAAATATAAAAAAATGTTTTTTGGAGTGCCAAGATGAAATGAGAAGGACAGAGAAATTAAAATATAAACAACTGAGTCAAGAAGTGTTCAAAGAAATAATGACGGCTAAGAGAGCTTTTTTGAGAAAGAGAAAGAAATTTATGACATAAATCAGGAGAAGGTTAGGAGATTGTTTATTGTTTTCAAGGAAGAAAAGAAGAGGTAGCACCTTACTTGAATAAATTAGTAAAAGAGAATAAAAGAATAATCAGAGAAGTAAAGAATGGTAAAGGAGAAAAAATAATCATGCAAGATGGAATATTTGAGGAGATGAAAAAGCATATAGAACAGACATTTGTAAAGAAAGAGATGAAAGTGTCTCAGAAATGGATAGTTAAAAAACTAAGTGAAGAAGATACTGAGAATTTGTAGAAAAATATAAATATGAAAGCGATAAATGAAACATTGAAAGATATTACTATGGATACAGCTACAGGACTGGATGGTATGGAATATCATATGTACAATGATATGGCAATTTGGCAAAAAATCCTTTTTGTGGAGGTATTAAATGAATGGTTAAAGAAAGGTATGGTAGATAAATAGATATGTATGAGAATCATGAAATTTATATGGAAAAGAGGAGATAAAAGCAATATAAAAACTGGAGACCAATAGTGTCGAATAATACAGACTATAATATATTTATTAGAATAATAACTAAAAGAATAACAAATAAAGTATGTAAGTTGCTTAAACAAACAATTTTTGGTAGAAAAGAGAAAGGATGGCAGGATTTATTATGGATAGTAAAAGAAGTAATAGATGATATTGTAAATAAAAAGGGTGAAGCTAAAATTATTGTAGGAGATTTAAGTATGGCATTTGATAAAATACAATATGAATCCTTATGGGACATATTAGGAGCTTATAACATAAGTGATAGGATAGTATCAGTAATTAAGTCTGGATATCAAATAAATAACATTAGAATGATTTTAGATGGATGGTTAAGTGAGGAAATTAAAACAGAGTGTGGAATAAGGCAAGGATGTCAGCAAGCAGTATTATATTTGCTTTAGTTATGAATGTAATTGTCAATAAAATGACTAGAATATCAAATATGGCAATCTATAAGATAATGGACAAAATAAGATTACCGATATTATATGCATATGTAGATGATATAGTGCTAATCACTAAGAACAAAGAATAGGTGGAAGAGACAATCACAAAGTTAACTACATTTTTGGGGGGTGTGGCTTGGATGGAAGCCTGATAGCAGCAGAAATTCTCTACTCTGCAGCTTTACAACTATCCTGACAGGAATTACTTTTAAAAATAATCAAAATAATTTCAAATTAACTGCTCTATAAACTAAAACTCAAAATCTCTCTTTTGGTGTATTTTTTAACTCATAATCTTCATATTTTCCTGTCAAAATCAACAAGAAGAAGAAAGGAGAAACTATACCTGGGAAAAGATGAGTCTTCTTAAATCTACACAGCAGGAGAGCTTCCTGAAGAAAGTGATACACTCAATTCTGACAAATATTCAGGATCTAATAACAAAAATGGACAAACTGGACACAAAGGTTGACAAAATTAAAGAAGATTCTAATAAACAAATTGAAATATTGAGTGATATCTTAAAACAGCAAACAATCCAGATATCAGCAATAGAAGCATCTGTCTCGGATATTGAATGTAGACTGATAGAGGGAGAGAAAACATTGAAATTCTCCTACAACAAAACAACAAACTCATCAATAAAGTGGATTATTTAGAGAACCAGTCCAGAAGAAACAACATCAGGATCTATGATATACCAGAGGGAATGGAAGGAGATAATATGATTAACTTTTTAACAGCATGGCTTCCTAAAACATTACATTTGCCAGAGGCTCTTTCTTTTGTCATTGAGAGAGCCCACAGATCACTAGCTACAACTTCATCCAACAGCAAAAATAAATATCCAAAATCAATTATAGCAAAACTGATATCTAGCCAGGACAAAGATCTTATCTTAAAATCAGCTTGGGCTCTCTCTCCTCTAAAAATAAATGATCAGATAGTCAGATTTGATAATGACTACTTTGCAGTTATTCTTGCAAAAAAAAAAAAAATCATTCCCCTCATCAAAACACTTAAACAAGCTGGTATCAACGCACAACTGACTTATCCTGCCAAAATAAGACTTTGCCTGCCAGAGGGAAAAAGAACCATTGAAACCCTTGAAGAAGCAAATACTTTTATAAAGAATAAAAATCTGATAACTACAGAAGAACAAATGGATAATATTTCTACATTAAAAAGACAAGCACCAAAATCTGACTGGACTGTGAAGGACAAAAAGAAACCCAGAGACAAATAAACAAAGTTTACTTGTTTTTTTTTCTTAAGCCCTTTGAATAGACACTCTCATTCTGATCTCATAAATATCTACAGAGATAAACAAGATAAAACTATGCTCCTTATTTTTATCTGATATTTTAAAATTCATAATATAACTTAATATCATACAGCTATATAACTCTACTTATCAAATATAATAAAAGCTGCAAGGTACTTAAAAATGCCTTGTTACCATTCTTAATAATCTTTACTAATTGGACTACACTTTAGTCTTTCACTCCAATATCTAAGAAGTGGAAACATTATAAAAAACACAATAAAAATGTTATTGACATAGTATGTTATGATTTGTATACAGTGTCTTACATATAGAATTATTCCACAGCGCACTCTGTTTTACACTTATGAAAACTCCACAACCTTTTAAAATGTTTTGTTTCTCTTGTCTAATTAGATACTAACTACCTATTTAATTTGGTGATATATGATATGATAGATTTTGTGTAAATGTGTATCAAAGTAAAACTTGCATGCTATAGTTGTTTTGAACTATCTAGGGCTCTATTCTGTTAATTTGCCATTTTTTTTACTCTATAAAAGTTTCACAGAATAAATGCGGACTTCACAGCATATCCACAAGCATTTTCTGTCTAAAGATACATGTTATATAAAAAATTCTCACCTTCATACCTAAATAATCTTACATTGAAAACTTCAGGAATCAACTCGAGCCTGTAATCCACCCACAAGCTCTATTTCTTCATGGAAACAACTGCAATGTCCAACAGGAACTGAACATTGACCTCTGAAGCTGCCATTTATTTCCAAGACCAATGGACCAATCAGAATGCTCCAAAAATGGCAAACTAACTTAAAGGACAAAACTGAGCATCCAAGTGCTCTGAACTATTCAGAACACTCCGCATTTAAGATGAGCGAAGCCACCATTCCGTTGTTATGCATTGAACAGCTGTGGTTCCACTACAAGGATTTTGATTGGGTTGTGTACCACAATTACTGCCAATCGGCATTGCAGTATACAAACCAATGCAAACCTCTGCTGCCCTTCTGCATTACACAGTATTGGCTGTGCGCTGCAGTTTTTAATTGGCTTATAGACTGCATTTACAGCCAATCGTGAATGCATTCTACGAGCCAATCAAGTAAAGAGTCTCAGGGGGACAGGAGCATATGAGAGCACCCCAGTAATAGCCAATCACATTCCGGGAATCCTTTTCGCGTCAAAATAATGGCTTGAAAAAGCCTTCCAGGAATCTGGGATTTTACTTTTTAGGTCTAATCTTCAGGAAAGAAGACCAGGAAGGAGCAGAATATGGGTTGAAGACATTGGGACAAAGAAGGTGTGTGTTGCGGACATCGGGAGAAGGAAGGTGCGGATTGAAGACATCGGGACTCGGAAGCAGCCAGAACAGAAGGGCTGAGGTTTTATTTTGCTGATGCTTGCTGCTGGATTACCGGAATCATCATAGTTTGTGCCCATGGTCATTGTGGTGGATTATTTGTGCTGCTGGAGACTTTGGCTAACTGCATATTGAGCGGCTGCTGTGTACCTAGGCAAAGGTAAGTGTTTTAGCTGCAATGGCAAGTGTTTTCTTTGAGAACTGGTATGCTAGCACTGATCTTGTTATTCTAGCGACTTTCCAAGTTTATAAGAGCAATGTTTAGTGTCTGTAAATTTGTGCTGCTTGTTTCTAGTATGTCTCTGAAGTCTGCCAGAAATGGAGCTAAATGTATGCCAACACAGATGCTGTTATAAACTTAAAAAGTTGCTAGAATAACAGGAATATTTAAAGTTTGTTTTTGTACTGCTTGTCCCCCTAGGATTTTGGAGTCTGAAAGTAATTGAGCAATTGTGTGCCAACACAGATCCTGTTATTCTAGCAATATTTGTAAGCTTATAAGAGCAATATTTAAAGTGTCTCTATGTTGGTGTTGCTTGTCCCCCTAATACTTCTCAGAGTAATTGCCATTTATTCTAGCAATATTTCTAAGTTTATAAGAGCAATATTTAAAGTGCCTCTGTTGTTCTGCATGCCCCCCTAGTATGTCTTTTTTTCCAGAAACTGTATGCCAAGCCAGGACCAGTTATTCTGGCAACTTTCTAAATTTATAAGAGCAATATTTAAAGTGTCTGTGCTGCTTGACCCCTAGTATGTCTCGGACAGTAATTGCCATTTTTTTTTTAGAGAAACTGAATGCCAAGACAGATCCTGTTCTAGCAATATTTCTAAGTTTATAAGAGCAATATTTAAAGCATCTCTGTGTTTGTACTGCTTGTCCCCCTAGTACATCCTTGAAAGTAATTACCATTTTTTTTGTAGAAACTGAATGCCAAGACAAATCCTGTTATTCTAGCAATATTTCTAAGGTTAGAAGTGCAATATTTAAAGTGTATGTTTGTGCTGCTTGTCCCCTAGTACATCTTGGAGAGTAATTGCCATTTTTTTAGAGAAACTGAATGCCAAGACAGATGCTGTTCTAGCAATATTTCTAAGGTTATAGGAACAATATTTAAAGTGTCTCTGTTTGTACTGCTTGTCCACCTAGCACATCTCTGAAAGTAATTGCCTTTTTCGGGGGGTGAGAACCTGAATGCCAAGATGATCCTATTATTCCAGCAATATTTCTAAGTTTATAAAAGCAATATTTAGTGTCTGTTCTGCTTGTCCCCCTAGTACATCTCGGAGAGTAATTGCCATTTTTTTAGAGAAACTGAATGCCAAGACAGATTCTGTTCTAGCAATATTTCTAAGGTTATAGGAGCAATATTTAAAGTGTCTCTGTAATATGTCTGTTTAGAAAATGTAGTAAATCTGATTTTTATTTTTGTAAAGTGTTGTTTCATGGTGTGGTTATGGTATTTGCAGATTATCAAATAAAGGTTTTGGATCTGAGAAGTGTTTTATTGAATTTTACAGATGTTCTACCATGATCCATGTTAATGGCATGTTTCACGCAGTGTGAAAATAGGGTGTTCCATATTTTGACCATTTGTCACACATTGTTAGGGTCTGTGTTCCACATTGGTCTCTTAACAGGTTGAGACCTATGGGACAAAATATTCCTCTATTTATAACATATAGACAAATGTGAGTAACTGTTTAGATGTTTTTAAAGTAAAAAAACACAAACTTTAACAGAACATGATGACAAGAATAGTATAACCACCCAATCCTGCTTCAATACATACATCTATTTACATATGTGCACACATAATTCCCCATGTATTAATTTGGTGTTCTTGTTTCTTTTTTAGTCATCTGAGCTGTTAATCAATAGCTATAGATACAAATATATTAAAACATCATGTTAGGCAACCAGTAATCACTTAGACATTGTTTATTATGCGGTAACATTAATCTAAATATGTGCACAAGATAGGGAATACTCTTTATATCAGTATATAACAGTGCTGTAACTTGGTGCCAACAAAACATTCTTCTTTAACAGCCCCTATACATAGACATATACAGTGGCCCTGATAGTCACATGTTCTGTATCACATACATGGATCACATTTCTAACCTATTTCTTCCTGTATATTCCAGCAGGTTAGTTACTGCCTAAACAAAAGTAACACAAGCAGCAGACAATTTACCAGTGAAACAGCCTTACAGGGAAAATGTGTTAAATTATGGAATAATAAAAATGAAAACATGTATTCCTTATTCAAATAAAAAACATACACATTTCATGCAGTAAGATATATTGTTAGTTTCTGTAAAACATGAGATGTATATTATTATGTTAACTTTTATCAGTGGTATATTCCAGATATAGAATATAAAGAGAATGATTCCAGAAGTGGTTATATAGACTGGACAGATGTCTTATGCAAATAGTGAAAGTGTAATGACAACTGCTTAAAGACTTTATGAATAGCCCAGTTTTCCAAACCTAGGATTTAGATACTAAAAAGTCAATGCAGTTTTGGTTTGTCTGAAGTAATTTATTAGAAATTCACAAGACACAGAAATGCATTTAATAATGGACAGGATTGAGGAAGATACATTATAACTACATTGACTTGAGATGCCTATTAGAATTAAATAGGTTATAAAATTCTAGTATTGCTGTGGGGGACTTTGGGGGACTTTTATATATATATATATATATATATATATATATATATATATATATATATATATATATGGGTCTACCTGAAAACGCCGACAAAGCAGAATGCCAACAACTAGATAACCGACACAAAAACACCGAAAAAAAAAAAGTTCAAAAACACGAAACTTCACATGCCTGACAAACCAAAATCCCGACAAACAACAAAACAAATACCTTTCCTAAAAAACACACACACAAGCACACCAAAAACCTTACAAACCTACACTAAACCTTACAAACACAACTATCTATGCACTAACCTTAACCCAAACCCTAACCCTAAGGTCCGTTACTATCGCACACTTACCTTACCTGCACCCTAACCCTAACACACTTAATCCGCCCCTAACCCTCAAGTCCATCACTATCGCACACTTACTTTACCCGCACCCTAACCCTAACTCACTTAACCCGCCCCTAAACCTAAACTCCGTCACTATCGCACACTTACCTTACCCACACCCTGACCCTAACATCTGTCCCTATCGCACACTTACCTTAACATGTCGGTGTTCTCAGCATCGGGATACTCAACTGTCAGTCTTCTCCAGTGTCGATCTTCTGGTGTCGGTGTTCTCGTTGTTGGTGTTCTGCGTTGTCAGCGTTTTCAGGTAGACCGATATATATATATCTGTGTGTGTGTGTGTGTGTGTGTGTGTGTGTGTGTGTGTGTGTGTGTGTGTGTGTGTGTGTGTGTGTGTGTGTGTGTGTGTGTGTGTGTGTGTGTGTGTGTGTGTGTGTGTGTGTGTTTTCTTCTCAAGTGCTATGGTTATATCCATCTACAAGGTATATCATGCCATCTCTGCTAATAAGTAGCACACTATAAATATAAGTAAGAAAAACAAAATAAACTACATCATAGGAACATCTAATAAGACACTGTGTCATACTATTAATATATTATGTTACACTTTATGATATGATAAAGTTTAATTTAGAGTCCACTATGTTTTTCTTTTTGGTTTTAATACCGTGTAAGCTACATAATCTGTAAATATGGATATTAACTGAATACTGAATGTCAAGACAGTACAGGTGAAGGACAAAATATATGTATTGAGACACAACTGTTTCTCCTATATAAAATAAATAACAAGGAGAGAAACAGATATTATTTAAAATGTTGCCAAGATGGTATTCATTATTTAAATTGGACATTACTGATAAATAAGAGTAAATAATACACTGCTATTCTTACAATCACTTGCCTAGTTTGTCTTGACATCTTGTGACCTAGAATATTTGTTGAAACTTGCTGAACTTTATAAATGAATATAAGACCTAATTTAGTTAAACTGTTTTTGAGTTTGTTTAAGTAAAATGATAGGTTGTAATGAAACACATGCCTTAATTCATAGATAGATTGTTTTTATGCATTCATAGTTTAAAAGTTTGTTGTTATCATCTACAGAATGTTTGACTGTAAGTATTTTAAGGTACTATACCTTACATGCATATAGCTTTAAATAATGTGCTAGATTCTATAAACTCTACAATGCATATTCCTTCCTTCCTTCCTTCCTTCTCCAAGCATTAGTAAAATATACATTTGCAGAGACCCACTCTTAAGAGACATGAGTTGGCAGATCTGTGGCTTATATGTAATACATATTAAGCCAGGAACACTAGGTTCCATGAAGAAGTATGTTAATGTAAATACTATTATACTTTTGTTATTAGTTACAGAAACTCAGTCCATAACAACATTTGTTTTAACCTACACTATAATCCCTCTAGGAAATCATTGATTACTTTGAGCTATCATATATTTCAAATGATATTAACATATAAATGTTTATCATTAAATGTAAATGGGCTAAATAACCATATTAAAAGAGCAAGTATTAATAAGTACCTCTCCTTACATAAGGCAGATATAGTATTTCTTCAAGAGACACATGTAATATCTCAGGATTTAAATAAGCTCTGATTAATTCCCAATTTAACCACAAAATAAGAGGTGTACTAATTCTTTGGAAAAAAAGCTTGAGACTCCCTGAAATTGTGGACTCATATATAGACAAAGATGGAATGCTAACATTAGTAGTAATTAAGCTTGAAAAAAGTCCTATACACTTATAAATTCTTACTGGATTCCCGGAATTGGTACAATCTCGGTAAAGAAATACTTAGATACCATAACCTTATATTCTAGAGGAGAAATGATAATTGCAGGAGACTTTAATTGTATTGTTTCCTCTAGTGAAACAACAAATCCTAAACCCTTTAAGATTTCCGCTGTAACAAGACACCTGCATAATTATATTAATATGAGAAATTTAAAAGACATATACCATATGAAACTTACCTCTTCTCTAAAGTTTTCCCACTACTCATATAGGATTGAGACACAAACTAACATTGATAAAGTCTTAGTATCGAATCATTTACAATCAAAAATAGAAAATGTACTATTAATTTCCTGCCTCCATCTGAAAAAAACGTCATTACTTTTAATATAACTTTCCATACACAACCTTTAATTCATTGGCAAAGAATACCAACCTACACTACAAAAATAAAAGACTTTCAAGAATGGATGTTATCAGAAATTAATTAGTTTTTAGAAATAAATAACAATGGAGAAGTATCAGATACAGTTTTATTGGATACCCTAAAAGTGGTATTATATGGAAAGGTTAAAATTTGGGATGCACAAAATGAAAGGAATGGGATAAAAGATTACACGATATTCAAGATGAAATAGACAACTTAAAATGTAATCTTATGCCTAATGATAAGAAAGTCTTAGCTAATATAAATAAACTAAGCAAAGAGTACCAAACTATCTTGCAACACAAAATATCTATAAACTTAGAGAAAATCAAATTATGCTCATACTCAATTAACCCTAAAAGTCTACACAACATTGCAGTAAGATCAAGATGCTTAAACAAAAGAAACCACATAAAAGAAATTATATATGTAGAAAATAAGAGAAAAATAAAGGCTACTGATTTGAATAGCATATTGCAAGGTTTAAAAGGAAACACCATGAGAATATAAATACCCCAAACCAATAAATGAAATGGAAATCTAGATACATTTTTAATTGATAATATCACAAAGACCTTATCCCCTGAAAATATTGCCAAAATTGATAGACTTTTTACATTTAATGACCTAAAAGATCAAATAAATAATTTAAAAATTAATAAATCACCAGGGATAGATGGCCTGATTTCTTGAAATTAAAAATACATTTAATACCCCACCATCATGGAAATATTCACTCATCTCACCCATAGTTAAAGTTGATAAAGAACCTACCTCTTGTTCCTCTTATAAACCCATCTCACTCTTAAACATAGATTATAAGATTTTCATGAGAATAATATCAAATAGAATTAATTACATTATACCTAGCCTAATAGAAGAAGATCAGACAGGTTTTATAAAACATAGAAAAGTCCAAGATAATATAACAAGACTCTTGACCCTAATAGGCTTAGCAAATAAAACAAAAATGAATTAACAATAATGAGTCTTTATACAGATAAAGCATTTGATTCACTAAATTGGTCTTACTTATTTAAAACACTACAACAGTATACGTTTTCCCAGCTTTTCTAAAATTAATCAGAAAACTTTATGAGAACTCTGTTTCTTTTGTAAAGATGGGTTCTTTCTTATCACCTCCATTTAAGCTCATACAAGGTACAGAACAAGGCTGCTCTCTTTCTCCCTTTATTTTTGCTCTAGCTGTAGAGCCACTGGCTAACTATATTAGGACCAAAAAAAACAAACAGGTCAGGTACCTTAAACCAGGAAACCAGAAACAGTCACAAAAAGGTACCAGTTGGAGGTGCCAAAATAACCACAAAGCAAACATGTAGCAGCCACAAACGGTTTAATATATAAACGCCAACAAACTCCACAGCGTTTTCATCCACTGACTTCATCAGATGTAACAACAAACTCACAAATTGAGGCAGCTTTTATACCCTCCCCTTGACATTTAATTGAATAATTTATTAACATATCTAATTAATTCCATTCAACATCCACCATAAAATATCATAGATATTGGCTGAATAACATACCAAAATATTTATACACAAATAGACAAATATATAAACAGTACATTTTTAAAAAGCAAATGAGAGACTTCATGTTAAATTAATCAAAATCCATATTAATAAGTAACCCTTTAAAAATTGCTTATAATAATCTAAAAAATAGATGCTTACTAAAAAATGTTTTAAAATGTGTATTCAAAAATATGCATTTAAAAAAGTGTGAAACCAACTGCAATTTATGTACAAAAACAATAATAATGTGCATGAACAATAATAAAAAATGTATTACATCGCAGAATAAGAACTAGTAAACCACTTGGACATGTTTACAATTTAGCAGCCCTCATTCTCAAAATAAGGGCAATAGCAATGTGTTCATTAAGCCCAGGGAATTTATTGGCTTCTAAAAATAATTGCCAATATACCTCTCTTACTTCTATCCGATGGGCCTCCCATGGAATCCTGATGTACCATTTCAATTACAAAAAAGCCCCACTTAGCATTGGGACATGATAAGCTGTGTTTGTATAATGCATTGTTATCATCCTTTGTTCTAATGGCATTTAAATGTTCATATATTCTCCTTTTTAGTTTTTGTGTAGCTTTGCCAATATAGAATGCACTACATGTCTTACAAAGACCTAAGTAAACAAGTCCTTCACTGTTGCAATTAGAAAAACTACTGCTTTTGACCAAGTAATGCCTATCCTTAATATATACTCAATCATGCCTAAGAATAGATGGGCATTGAGTACAAGATCCACACCTATAGGTCCCTGGTTTTCTTCCCTTTGCCCCTTATAATTATTTTCTGATAACTCCTTGAGGTTCTTACCTTTTTTATAAGTAAATTTCAATGGATTTTTAAATAAGGTTTCCAATTCAGAGTAACGACTAAACCTACCCCAATGTTGTGTTATAATGTTTTTAACCTTATTCATATTCTGATTATAAAACATCACATAATTACTCATAAAGGTCTCTCCATTGTTCAAAGTCAACAGTGTCCCTTCTCCTATACTATCCTCCTGGCCAATTGTTGATGTAACTTTCCCTTGATGTCTCCCCCCCTCCCTCTAGTCCTAAGATGGGGGCAAATCTAGAACTTCTTCCATGTTTCACCTCTGTCATAACCTCTTCTATTAAAGAAATAGGATATTTCCTGGCCAGAAACATATCCTTAACCTTCTGACTTTCCTGTTCGTACTCATCATCCCTAGACATCATCCTACAACTACATATAAATTGACCCTTAACCATACTCCTCTTCTGTTTGAAGGGATGTGAGCTGGTAAAATACAAGTAGGAGTTTGAAAAGGTGTCCTTCCTATATATCCCTGAGGTTAATTCCTGTTTCAAGGGATTTTTTTTGATGATGACGTCCAAGAAAATAATCTCTTCATAAGAAATGTGGTGAGTAAATCTCAAAAATCCTGTGGTCTGATTCAAGTACTGGATGAATTCCCTTAGTTTGGCCTCACTCCCCCTCTAAAATATACAAATATCATCTAGGTAACGCTTGTAATATACCCAGTATTGTTCATATGCAGACTGAAAAACAAACTTGTGTTCCCATATCATCAGAACTATATTGGCATAAGTGGGGGCACAACATGCCCCCATTGCCACTCCTTGTTTCTGCTTAAAAAATTAGCCTTCAAAAAATAAAAAAAATCTGCTCTAATACCAGGTCCATTAACTCAGTGTATAACAGGAAGGTGTCGTGGTCTAAATTTCCAAATTTGTTGATAGCTTCCTGAAACCACTCAAAGCCCAAATCATGTGGAATTACATTAAATAGATCTTGCATATCCAAAGTTACAAAAATAATGGAATCAGAGTACATATCTTTACCGATACTCTTTAAAAAATCCCAAGAATCCTTAAGTATGCCACTAGAGTTTACCCAGATGGTTTTTAACCTTGAGTCCAAGAACTTCACCAAAGGGTATGTTTTTGATCCATTCGCAGCCGCTATGGGTCTCAAGGGGGGATCCTCTATATTTTTATGCACTTTCAGGATCCCAAATAGGGCAGGGGTCCTAGGTTTTTCTACTGTAAGATATTTATAAGTATCCAAATTAATTAATTCTTCCTCCAACATATCTTTTAATACAAAATATATTTTCTGATAGGCCAAATTTATTTCATTCCTTGACACTCTAGTATATCTTGTAATGTCATTCAACATGTTCATCATCTTACTGGAGTATAAAATGCTATCCATAAAGGCCACCCCACCCCCTTTATCCGGTTGCATCACCCTAACATATCTGTTTTCCTGTAATGTTCTAAGTATCTCAAATTCAGCTTTATAAAGATTATATTTTTTTCTCCCCTTGTATGTAACTCCTTCTAACCTCCCTTTCTACCTGCAACTCAAAATTTCTTAGCTGAGGGTGTATTGGTGGATTAAATGTACTAGGTTTCTTAACTTCCAAACCCTGATTTACCTTTTGCTGTCCTTGAAATAAAATTTCCAGATTTTTCTTTCTTAGAAATAATTTCAAATCCATTAAAGTGTCCACAATGTTACCCATAGTAGTGGGAATAAATGTGAATTCTTTAGAAAATAGTGAAAAATTATTTAAGGTAATTTCCTCCCCACTATAATTGTAAATACTAAAGTCATTTAGACTATAATGTGGGCCTTCCGCCACAATATCCCCATCAACACCTAAAAATTCCTGTCCCCCTGCACTGCTTAATTCCATTATTGTCTCCTGCCGTTTGGGCGACCCCTCTGAAAATATTGAACCAATGATTTTTCCTTTAACCGATCTGACCTCCTAAGATCCGGAAAATCCTCATGATCCATTGTATCCTGTTCCATTCCCCCATTAATTTCACAATTTGCCTCATGGGGCAATGCACCCCAAGCATAAGGGACCCTATTTTGCTGTATAGGCAAGGCCCTATTTTGCTCATAATTCTCTTTAAAATTCCTATGATAAAATACATCTTTTTTAGGGAATGGGTATGCTTTTTCCATTTGATATTCCCTTAAATCCCTGTCAATTTTACCACACTTTCTTTTATAAATTGCATCACATTTATCCTCCACATAGTGTTTAATCATAAAATATTTTCTTTTCTCACTCTCTATATTAAACATTAAATCATTGGTCACCAACTTATTTAAGTAATCAATCTCCTTAAATAAATCCTGCATGAGTCTCTCATTTTCCTTAATCAAGGCTCTCATCACATCATGACTACTCCGGTCAAAAATTTGTAACAGTTTTTGGTGAAAGGGTGATCCCTCCACAACGTTATTAGGGAACTTGTACATCCTCAAACCCTTTGGTACTATGCCCCTAGAAATACAGTCCCTCAAGTAACTGTTATCCATACCCAATGCCTTGTGTTTAAAAATTAGGTCTGAAAGTTTCTTAATACTTTCATTATAGGTAATGTCCACATCTGACCCCTGATGTTCATCAACTGCGATAAAAGATTTGACAGTACCTTTATGTGTCGAAAATGAATTGCTAGTAGTAAGCCAAGAAACCAACGTTCTGAGTCTGACCATTCATCCAACCTCCTTGTTTCCGATTGGTGGTTAAAAATTATTGCCTCTCAAGCTGTTAGTAGGTGCTTGTTCAGTGTTATGGAGCCTCAGAATCACTCCATTACCCTTCAAACTTTCAGATCTCGGCTCCCTCTGTGATTTTCCCCTGTACAATGTCGTCACTTCCTCATTACTCTGTTCTTCACCCTGATCCGTCTGCCTCAATCAAGCCTCTGCTTCCTGATTGCAAGCTGGTATAGGAGCATTACTGGAAATACTGTCCCTGAGCAAATAATTCAAATTAGGGGTAGCATTAACCACAGCTCCTTGTGTGCCTTCTGTTAACAGCAAAATTAGCTGGGTAAGCTGTCCTTCCACACGCGACAAACGCTCTTGGTAGTCCATCCCCTTGAGCACTTCCTCACCTTGGGAACTATCTTCCACCTCCACGACCTCCATAGTGTACGAAAACCAAAAAAAGAAACAGGTCAGGTACCTTAAACCAGGAAATCAGAAACAGTCACAAAAAGGTACCAGTTGGAGGTGCCAAAATAACCACGAAGCAAACATGTAGCAGCCACAAATGGTTTAATATATAAACGCCAACAAACTCCACAGCGTTTTCATCCACTGACTTCATCAGATGTAACAACAAACCCACAAATTGAGGCAGCTTTTATACCCTCCCCTTGACATTTAATTGAATAATTTATTAACATATCTAATTAATTCCATTCAACATCCACCATAAAATATCATAGATATTGGCTGAATAACATACCAAAATACTTATACACAAATAGACAAATATATAAACAGTACATTTTTAAAAACCAAATGAGAGACTTCATGTTAAATGAATCAAAATCCATGTTAATAAGTGACCCTTTAAAAATTGCTTATAATAATCTAAAAAAATAGATGCTTACTAAAAAATGTTTTAAAATGTGTATTTAAAAATATGCATTTAAAAAAGTGTGGAAGCAACTGCAATTTATGTACAAAAACAATAATAATGTGCAAGAACAATTATAAAAAATGTATTACAACGCAGAATAAGAACTAGTAAACCACGTGGACATGTTTACAATTTAGCAGCCCTTTTAACCCCCACCTAATAAAAATCTCAAAAAGAATTAATAATATTCTATTAAAATTTCTTTGGTATTCCCAAAAACCCAGGATATCCTTACAAAGGCATGTTGCAAGCTGGCAGGAAGGAGGCATTAGCTTCCCCAATATTGAATTTTATATAAATGCTACTATCCTTAATATAATTCTTCTATGGGTAAAATTCTCATACAATTCATACTGGATACTAATGCGTGGAAAAAAATTATTAACAAATAATAAAATGCTAATTGATTCTCTTACTACAATACATAAAAATGCCTTCATATGGTCATTAAGAAATATATATACAAGATAAGCAGAAATTTAAATCCTGCTCCTTTATTAACCTAATAATGACAAATTTCAAGAAAATTACCCAATCCAACGAGTTAGATAAAAATGTATTAATATCTGTCTTTCCTATTGCCTATACTAACAGGTGCTTAATCTCCTTTGTTAAAAATAAAATGCTTGAATTTAAGAATAATTATTTACTATACTGGAATCAATTCTTATCCACTAATAGAATTCACCCAGCTAACTATTTGATTACTTCATACAGTTTAACTAATAACAACTGGATAGATATACAAACTTGCAGAGAATTTATACATAACAAAACTATATTTTCTTTACAAATTCATGGAAATAACATACCCAAAACATTAAAATTATTAACTAATATAATTAGTGGTTCTTTGAAAGGCACCTCATTTATATTCTTAGTATATAAAGCTATTAGATCTGATTTCAGTTTTATAAATACTTCTTATTGGGAATACTCTACTAAAATAAATAATGAAGAATTTACTACTAACAATAAGAAATTCCTTTTAAAATCAGTACAGAAAAACAACAATCTCTCCTTACTGGAAAATATACACCTGGAAATTTCTTCACAGAAGTTATTATACACCTCAAAAAATTGCAAACATGTATAAAAAGAGTGATATGAAATGTTGGAGATGCAAACCAGCAGAAACTGATTGGTTTCATATGATTGTTGCATGAACAATATTATCTCAATTTTGGAAGGAATTTGATTATTTCTGTAAGGCCGTATGGAATTATAATTGTAAAATTTCTAATTCTCTCATTTTATTCAATGTACCAATACCAGAAGAAGAATACCCAGATCTCAAACACACCTACTTTGGTCAATTCTTGCAATTGCAAGAAAAGTTGTGGCAAAAAAATTGGAAAACTAACTCCCCTATTACTTTTAAAAATGAATTTATTTATTTAGCCACATTTTTTATGTGAAAAAGAAATATTTAGTATAAAACTCAAAACAAAGAAATGAACACACAAGTTAATTTCTTGGGAAAAGTTATAGCTATTATTGAAAAGATGATTTCCTGAATGTATATAGAAGTATATTCTTGTTATGGACTCTGTAAATAGTTTGTTTTAGCTATGATTGTAACTTTGTGTTATTATTGTTATTGTTCTTATTAAAAAATAAAAAAACATTTTTGGAAAAAAGTTAACTACATTTTTGAGTGATACTTAGAGTATGTATAAACAAGGATAAAAGTAAAGGTTTTGGATTAATGTGGAATATAGGAGATATAAAGTTTAATGTAGAGAATATAGATATATTGGGAATAGTGTTTAGATCAAGTGACTATAAGAAAAAGCAATAGGAGAGAATTCTTCAGGAAATAAGAGATATATGAACATTTTGGAAGTCATATAAGCTCTCATACAAGAAAAGAGTGTACTTGATAAATTCTATTTTATTAGGCAAGTTAACATTTGTAGCAAGTACTTATTTGATACTGACTAATTATGAAAAAGAGATAATGTCCATTTTATTTTTGTTAATATGGGGGTCTAGATTAAATTCAGTTAGAAGGGAAATTTTGAATGTAAAGGAAGAAAAAGGAGAGCTAAGGTTAATAAACCCAATTGTTCATGTGGTGTCACTGAATTTGTATAAGACCTTAGTAAGTTATAAAAAAGAGAATAGGAATCTGGCACAATACATTTTGTATGACAAATATAAGTGTTTTGGGGAAAAAAAAGAGACAGGGAAAAGATCAAAAAGTTATATGAACAAAGATATAAAGAAATATCAAAACAATTTTTTATGGAAGCTAAAAGTGAAAATAGTTGAAAAAATAGGAAAGAATGGTACTTGAATATTATGAAAGAACATTAGTGTATCTTTCCTTGGAAACATTTAGAGATGGAAAAAAGAAAGCTATTAAAATGAGATTTATATGGTATGGAGATTATCAATAGGTAAACTGCCTGTTAAGGCTAACATGCCTTATAAAAGAAAACAAGCAAGTATATGTATTTATTGTGGGGAACTTGAAACAACAGAATATGTATTTCTAAATGTTCTAGAGTAAATAAGTTATTGGAAGAAATATATAAAAATAAAATGTTGAAAGGTTTTGAAAAGATGGAATATTTAAACATGGACATGTTTAAATATGAATATTATGGCAATAAAAAACAAAAGAAGAGATGAAAATTGATAAAATAATATTTTATAATTTATGGGCATTATGGGTTGAGTTGCTTAATGAAGTAAAATTTAATGGGAAATGGATATTAGCAGAAGTTCTAAAGAAAATAAATTTTTGGCTTTGGAAAAAAAGGATGGGGCAGTGCTTACTAATATAAAATTGCTTTGTCATGTATAAAGGTATAAATAATATGTAATCATTTGTAAACAAAGTTATAACCCTCCCCCATACTCGGCATTTATCTGCCCCATAACTGAGTATAATGCCCCATTCAGTATGGACTTTAATAAGCATCTACAGCAATTAGAGAGACCTCAGAGGTTTCTAACAAAGAAGATGAAGGGCCTCCAGCATGTGCCTTACACAGACTGACTAAAATCTCTGTCACTATACTCCATATCATATAGACTTCTTAGTGGAGACTTCTGCCTGGCCTACAGAGCAACCGAAGACCCAAACCTAATGAACTTACTGCATATGCATAAATCAAATGGGTCTATCACTACCCATTCCAAGGACTTAAATATGGCATGCTGGAGGGACAGATTTATCTCCCAGCAACTGCCATGTCTTTGGAACAGGCTACCAATTCATGTGAAACAAAGCACCTCTATGACGCTGTTCAAGAGGAACCTGGATGAGTGGATGGGGCACTGTAAATTCTAACTGAGGATAGTGCCCACAGTCCATCACTAAATGCAGTCTTAGGTGCTGACTAGTACCTTTATGGTATTACATGGGGTTGAAACGGCTAGGCCTGAAATGACGTCCGAGTCGATAGCCTAGTAATCTTCTATGATCCTATGATCCTATAATGTAAATAATGCATATAATAACTATTACATAAATAATCTATATAACTGGTGATTATCAATAAAGAACCCCTGCTCTTTTAGATATGTACCATGTGATCTTTTACATCCATCTGAGCTACCACCAACATAGGTAGATGGGTCCTCAGTTTAATATCTCATCATAAAGACAGAACACTCAGGATTGCAGCATTCCTCTTATGCTACACTGTAGTGTCAGTAATGGAAAATTAATCCAGCTACCTGGTGTGGGAACAGAACCTACAGCTTCTTGTATCAAAGGTGAGTATGCTACTTGCTGAGCTACTGAGACTGCATATGTGTATTTGTGTATAATGTATTGTCAACCTTGTGTAAGCCCATTGAACACAAGTGTGCCTTTTCAGAGGCAACATGGGAGCACTATCTGCTTAAGTGACATCCTGAATCACACAAAAGGCAAATGGACATGGAAGAGTCAAATCATGTGCCCTTAATGACAGGAAGTAGCCTATTAATGGAGGAAAATCTTGATCTCCTGCACCATCTGACATTTCAGCATTTCAGTATATTAATAATATATCAAAATGGGAATATTTTAATGACTTTGTGTGTGTGTTTTGGGGGAAATTAGCTGTAATCAACATATTTTAAGTAATGCATCACAATTTAGCTCAGTTTTCTCATTTTTATAAGCTGTAGTAATAGTCTTACACTGCCTTTTAGAACAAAGAAATATGCTTTACTGGATATAATTTAATAAACAAAAATAAGTTATTTCAAGGCAAAAATAAGCTGCTTCAAAGTCCAACAAAACCATTTTTTTAAACCACAGAGTGGCTTTTTCCAGAAAAATCTCCCATCTTAAGTAAAGAACAAATAACAGATAATAATGTAAATTACACTAATACAAATTCAAATATTTTTTTCAGCCCCACTTTTTAAACTGTTTCTTTCATGTCTCTCAATCAAGGCAACTTCTTACAGCTCTCGGTTCCTCCAGCCTCACTTATTTGCTTTCTATCTCCCACTATTTTTCTTCCAGTCTATGATCTCTCTTAGCAGGTTCCACGCCTGTGTCTCTCCCCACTTTAGACTCTGGACTCAGAGATGCTTTTAGATGAACTTCTCACCACTCCCTTTTTAAGGGAATTAATTCACTGAGCTCCTCCTACTGATTAGGCACTGGTTGTCTTCAGACTTAAGAAACATGACATTCCTACTTCACAATGAGGGGCTTCTGTTTTGTAGGCTCCTGCTGACTGGAATACATGTGAGTAAGGGAGCAACATCTCACCAGGGTGTATTTATGGCTTTGTGAACTGTAATGCATAACAATGACAGAGAGCACAACATTGCAATTCCCGTCTCAACTGAATGTTTCAAAATGAATAGAATGTCTTCACCCTTTCCATCCAACCATCACAAGATGGTGACATAAGAAGAAATGTGTTGTCCAATGAGTTGGACTACCTGTTACAGTTTCAACCCATAGTGGCTGCCCACAAAGAGAATCCATGGCCTCCAACACCTCAGGCTCATATCACTATCACTCTACTCAGTATCATGGGTCTATATTACAAATTTGAAAAGACTGGAGAGTGAACAGCTTAAACATTGAAAATGTCATACCTTGAAGTCATTGTTGTGGGGGGGCTGTGCCCCCCCAGACCCCACCCTATTTACATATATATATATATATATATATATATATATATATATATATACAGTGGCAGCTGGTGACTTCAAATCAAAGGGGGGCTGCAGGAGACAGCTGAATGGGTGGGGGTCAATGGGAATGGGTGTGGCCAACTAGAAAGGGGAGGAGCTATGCTCAAAACCACAAAAATTGTAACTTTAATTAAATACGCTGCCCTGGGTGTCAAACCATCATTATGTGAGTCCAATCAAGACAAAATGAAGTGTAGAAGAAAAAAAATATTTCAGTGCATTGGCTGTATGCTAGCTTACTTAATATCTAGATGGAAACAAAAAGGTTGTGAGGCATGAAAAAATAAATTACTCTTTAAATACATTACTGGAATGCCAGTCAAAATCAAGTATAAGAAAAACAAGCAGCACTCAACTCAAACCACTTCTTCTTGCACTGCAGTTCTAATTATAATTTATATTCGACTTTATTAAAGTACCAAGTAACATGCTGAAAGTAGCAATCTCTGTGATACCCCCCCCCCATGTAAAAATGTTTCTTATCCAAAAAAGACCTGCTGCCTGACAACAACTATCTACTTGTTGTTTCATGGGGAAAACATGATCAAAGTAAAAAATGAAAAGCAAACAAGAGACAAGCTCAACATACATGGCTTAAAAGATTAATGCACAGGTTATGGACCACACACGATAGATTGGCATTCTGTTTAGTTTGCAGGTAAAGCCTGCAAAGATAACTGAAAGTCTCCAACAAATGTAATGAGCTTCTTAAAATAATGTAATCCTGTCCTTTATTACAAATAGTGTCATATGCATTTCGGTACCCAAGGCTTATACGTTATCTGGTTATGTAAGTATTCTCTGCATGGCAACAACAGAAAGGCTTTCAATGTTGGCATTTCTTTAACAGTATGCTTATTAAAACTTACTTGGATCTTAAAATCTCAGACAAGCTTACCTGATGATCATTAAAGCATTGCTACTGAAACACAGAGCAACAGGCACTTTCTGAATAATAATAAGCATAAATCAATAGTATAAAATATGACAGAAACCAGAACATTCTGCAAAATCAAGGACAGATGAAAAGCCACTATAGTACTTGTGTCTACCTTGGATGGGGGGATACTCTACACATTTACATTGCATAACTGCCTCTTGCCTGGCTTGGACACATCCAGAGTCACTACATAGGGGAGTGGGGTACAACAAGTATGTCACAATTTGAAATGTCTCTGGCTGACTGTGATGGCCCTGACACATTTGTCATACCTCTCAGCCTCAGAGCAAGAAATCTGGACAAAGCTATACATAGAAGTGGGACAAAGGCCCAAAAATAAGGACAATTTTTAAATATTGCTTTTATAAACTTAAAAAGATAATAGAACAGTAGGTCTTGCATTAGTATGAATTTTCTGAAGGGTATGAAATCTGAAACTGAAATGTCTGTCATAATTTTTTTCAGTCTTTAATGATTTGCCACTAATTTGCCAAAAAAAACACAATTTTATGAAAAATGTACCAAAAATGTGATGCAAAAATATAAAATAGCTACACAATACAGCTGGGAAACTGTCAAAAAAGGGACACTTTTTAATATTAGTACTGCTAACTTGAGCAGCTGACAAAATAAAAATCTACATGCATTTCTGAAATAAAAGTAATCTATAACTCTGATTATTGCAGTTATGTATTAATTGTAAACCCTCCATATTTTCTTCTAAAATTGCCATTTTGCGGCGGGATTATTGGGGAAGAGCAAAATTTTGAGCCAAAAATTGGGGACAGTTGAGAGGTTTGGATATGCCTAATTCTATAAAGCAATTTATTTGCATGTACGTACCTCTCAACCTTTTAATGCAGGAAATCTGGACAAGGCCAAATATATTGGGGGAACATATAAACAGTACTAAAATTGCTCTTGTATAAACTGAGACAGTTGATAGAATAACAGGTCTTGCTTTAGCATGCATTTTTCTGAAGGTTATGAAGTCTGAAACTCAATGTCTGTCATTATGTGACTTCATTCCTAAATGGTTTGCCAGAAAAACACATATTTTATGAGGAACAAACCAAAAATAAGTAGCAGAAATCTAGTCATTCTGCAAAAATCTGGCAGTTGAGAGGTATAGTTCAGCCGGGGCTGTCTTTGAGTTTGCTGCCCTTCCCACTCACAAAATCATGGTCGAATGGAGCCTCCCCCCTGCAGCCATTCCAATGAACCATTACTTGGCTATTTTACCCCATTTACCATAAACACTAATGTGCATACTGCTTTACTTCTGCGATGATTTGGACTTCATCTGAAAGTTTTATTTTGCATTTTACAGTGCAAACACTAATAGATATCTGCTAAGCAAAGCAATGCAGTCTCACAATGAAAACAGGCTTAGCATTAAAACTTCTCTGCCCTTGAAACTCACATTCATTGAAACAGCATTGAAACCCACAATCAAAGAAAATACATTTTGCCAGTGGCAGATAACGATTAACTTTGGGTTTGGGCTGTTTTCAAATCACAGGCCCCTTGTACACAAAACATACACATGCTCTTTCATACACCTTCCTGATTTATTAAATTATATTCCTTGTACAATACAGTACAGTTTTAGAGGGCATTTTAAATTTATTGTTTTGAAATTTGTCCAGTAAACAATGAAACAAAATGCATGCACCAATTCAGAACATTTCCATCATAAAAGTCTACTCAAACTTCTACAGTCTACCAGTATCAGTACATATGCACAATCTCTGAAGAAGTAAAAGTAATCTAAATAATTCCACATTAAAGAGATCTGTAACTAATGAAGAGGCTGCTGCTAGCAAACAACTTTATATTTCATTGTTTCATCTACAAATAAAGTGTCTATTGCCCTTGAGGAATAAATTGCCTATCTTACACTAAAAAAATGATAAGCTAGTAATATTGCAATAGGGAATGGATGGCAAACTGATAACGGGTTCATAGTTACTAGGTATCTTCGCCAAAAAGGAGTGCAGCATCCACCCCCTTTGCAACACAGTACAGTATCAGCAATACATCTATCTACTGTGGGAGTAAAACCCACAGCCTTCTGCATCAAACGCAAGTATACTACCTGTTGTGCTATTATCAATGTAAGCAGGTTCAGTATAAGCAGTACTAAACTTTTGCTCCCCTGCAGCTCTTAGCTCCTTGTAAAATCTACTCACTCAGCTGTATCTCTGAACTTTGCAGCACAAGAAATCTGGAAAAAGCCAAAATTTATTTGGTGGGGGGGGATAAAAGCCCAAAAACCAGGGACACATTTTAAACATTGCTTGTATAATGTTGGAAAGTTGCTAGAATAAAATGCTGTGTTTCTGTCATACATTTCATTGTCAATTATTGAACCCAGGACCATGTGCAAAACAGTCAGAAGAACATACCACTATGCCAAATCAGGTGTTTTGTGAAAAAGAGGAAGACTGAAACGTAAATGGCTACTATTTAGTGAATTCAGTTCTAACCATAGCGCTCAACCTCTTAGCAAAAAACACCCAGACAAAGCCAGTAATGAGGGAATACAGCCCCAAACATATTCAGTGAATTCAGTTCTTACCATAGCTCTCAACCTTAGCACAAAAAACCTGGATGAAGCCAATAGTGGGGGAATACAGACCCAAAAATAGGGACAAATTTCAAATATCCATCTTATAAACTTAGAAAATTGCTAGGCTTTTGTGTTACCATGTACTTCCTGAAGAATATGAAGTCTGAAATTTAAATGCTTGTCATTTTTATTTAACATTTGTTAACCAGGAAAGTCTGACTTGGAACAAAAAACTATTTTCAGCAGAGGCTCAGGGAGAAACACCCAGACAGACACATGTCTTTGTAATATGGGAGACACCAGAGGAAACCCACACAAACACAGGGAGGACATGTAGACTCCACACAGAAGGCACCCCAGCCAAGAATCAAACCAAAGAACCTGCAGCTGTCAGGCCACAATGCTATCACTGCACCAATGCACTACTGACTTTGCAAGGACACAAAATACAGAAACCACAGATTTTATGAGAAACAGAACAAGTATGAGGGAAAAATCTGCAATTTTTTTTTTACAAATGGTGATGGGTAGGGAATTCAGGCTCTTGCCACGTGGGCCCAAGGTATAGGGTTCAAGCCTGTTCTCTACCCACCACCATATAGCACCTGGGGCATTTGTGGTCTCCCTCCCAGTCTTTTCTCAGCCAGGTCAGTTCTGCTTCTCCCTTCCTCCATTGTAATATATATCCAAAGAGTATTTGTTCTCCTTCTTGATCACAACTGTCAGCTCCCTTTCAGTTTTACTTTGCTGCATTAACCTTCTTTGCTGCCTTTCTTCATGAATGGATATGACTTAGGTGGCTGTGTTCTAGCTCTGAATAAACTGTATATTTAAGGAAGTGCTCAGAATACATACCTCAGTGGGGTGGGCATGGAAAAGGAGAGCTGGGATGGAAGAACCAGCAGACAAGCTTTCAGCAGTAATGTTTTAGTATCCATATATCTGCCAGTTGACAACCAAGTAATGCAGGGACACAGTCAAAAGTTTTAAATTGTATAGTAACTCTCAGAATGTTGCCCCTCCCCACAATTGTAGTCTGCGACTTCAGAAAGTGCAGACGTTTAAGAAAATAATAAAAATATAGTGGATATATTCTGAAAAAATAATCAGCAAAGTAACCATAAAGCATTACAAAAAATAGCCCATCTCATTGCACAAAATAAATTATTTATAAAAATGCACACCATAGTATACATAGCATATCCCTAGTTACACTCATAAATAATGAAACATGTTAACTAAAGGGGCACTTCATTTCCTTGGCATATTGCTTCTATTTGCTTTCTACAGCAGCACCCACAAACTGTGCAGTTTAGAAACTTTGAAATTCTAATGTTTCTATTTTTAGTTATGCTAGTAAATAAACACCAAAAGCCCCATGCACAGCGCAGGTCTGAACCTGAACATGAATACGGCATAATCAGCATAATGCAGAGAAATTCTACAGCAGATTAACTTTTTTTTAGCAATGTCTTTTTGTAATAGCAACACAAACTAATCATTTTTTTTTCAATAAAGTAGCACTATTTCTTTTTGACTGCAACTTTACTTTATACACTCAGAAATGTAAGTCAGACTAGAATAAGTTAAGTTTTCCTTTTCAGCAAGGACTTATTTTATCTAAAATTATGATTGTAGTAAAATATGTTGGCAACTAGTCTAGCTATGCAGAGCATAACCCAACACAAATAATACTAGATTGGGAAAATTTCCCAAATCACAAAAAGTCACAATCTTAATAAATGCATAATTAAGGACTTACATTCCTTCTAACAAATATGCAAAAGCAGCAATACCACAACAGTGTCAGCACTTAATGCCTAAAGTTGATTTAGTATAAAAAGACAATATATGAGCATTATTATTAGTATTTAATTTAAAATTCATCTGTAGTCAGTTTCATAGAATCAAACAGCCCTAATGCTCAGGGGCATTTTGTAAATAAAGCAAAAATTCCCAGGAACAGATCTGCAGTATTAATGTACAGTACTGTGGCTCCCTATTGGAAGTTTGAAACTTGATAATGTAACTCCTGAAAGTGGAAAAACTGAATTGCAATTTAACACAAGTAACAGTGAACTACCAAAGTCAGGGATATACACTTAAAGTGCTTTTTCAAGGGGGAGATACAATTCCCCGTGTATCCCCCAATGTGGCAGGATGCACTCCTTAACACCCCCACTGCTTATATATACCAACTTTGAGATCATTGTACCAAAAAGAAGGAATACACAGAGATGCAACATTTCTGAGTTTGTATATATTTCACCATAATCCCATTTAAATTCTTGCAGTTCTGGGGATTGCAGTTACTGTCCTTGAACATATAACCATACCCATGATTAAAAAAGTCAGACGATGAATCATCTGAAACAGTTAACCTTGTTATAGATTACACAACTCTACCACAGACTTTTGAAATCTTATCTAGTCCTTCTTTATGTAATGGAGTCTGACTGAATTTTACTGGGTAGAGTAAAAGCTAAGCCACCATTGTTGTGTCTTCCGGGTTTTCCCGGTTAGGGGTCGCCACAGCGGAACTCCGGTCCGCTAATGATTGGCAGTAGATTTTTACGTACTGAGTTGCCAGCCCTGATGCACAACCTTCAAAGAAGGTATGCCCATTCACGCATATCTCCACACAGAAGATGCTCTAGCTGAGAATCGAACAGGACAACACCTTACTGTGAGGCAACAATGCTATCGCAGCACCACCACCGTAAAAGCTAAGCCACCATAACCAAACAAACTGGTACTTGGTCGTAGACAACATTGCACACAAAAAGCAGCAATGACAGTTTAGGGCAAGCAGATTTTGCAAATGGCTAATTACTTCTATATTCTGATTGAGTTAAAATTGTCAAGTCTGTTTTAGCAGTAGAGAAATACAAGGATTATTCTGATGTTACCTGAACAGCAGTGATCTGGATTTTAATAATTTGAGGTTCTACTATCTTTACGACAATATTAGTTGGACCTTAAAGCTGTAAAGCAAAAAATGTGCTGTAAACACAACTTTTCTAAGGATATTTTGAGATCAAACTAGTACTTTTGCTCTAGGCATCCTGATTTGGTTGCATAGTAGCTGGATAACTGAAATAAACAATTTACAGAAAACTATTGATAATTCTGTAAATGTTTATAACTTGCTATAATGCCATCATATCTTCTTCCATACTGAAATAGAATACAACTTTTTGTCAAAGATATAAGTGACTAAATTAGGACATTATTTCTTTCATTTCAGTGCATCTGAATGGAAAATTGCTTCTGGAAATAAGCATCTTTTTTACTGGGAATGTTTGAAGTTTGTTATGTTAGCAGCAAACATGATGATGTAGAGATTTTTTTTAAGAATAAGACATAACAGACAAAATATCAGACCCCATTAAGGAGGAAAAGACATAAAAAGGCTGCAAATTTAAACTGCAACTTTATAGAAAAGATTATACTTAATGGTTTAAAGTGGAATAGTGACAGAAAGCCTGGTTAGGAGTGACTGATAACAATATCAGGAAAGTTTGTTAAATGAACCTCATGTATGAATATACTTAATCACATATTTACAGTTTAATAACCAATGATAGAGACTAATGCTTTTCTTCCTAAAAGTTCACATTAAAAATCTTCCTTTCCATAATGTAGCCAGCATCTGATGTGATTTTACACACACACACACACACACACACACACACACACACACACACACACACACACACACACACACACACACACACACACACACACACACACACACACACACACACCCTACCTTGTGCCGCCAGTAACAGTCCCCATGAATCCGTCCATGTGCTAAGAGAGAAGGCTCCATTAATAGTCCCATGCAGGCTCCGGCGACAGTTTCCCCCCATGAGACCAGGCTCCAGCCTGCGGACTTTGCAGTCCGGATGTCTTCCAGTCTGAGCTGTCATCACCACATCGACTTCTGGGTTTGCAGAGCAGAGATGGCCTTTCTACCTATCTGGACTGCTGACAAAGCAGTCTGGAGTTCCCAATCTGTGAAACTCACATGCGCGAGTTCCGGGAGAGTACACAAATGAAATCACGCATGTGTGAGTTCATTCCAGGACTCGAGAAAACTTTTTATTGTTTTCTTTTCTTTTCTTTCCTGATCCTGTTTATTTTGTTTTTCTTTCCACAGCTGGGGTGGCTGCAGTCCTGCAGTCCTATAGCATGAGTCGCCCCTGTATGTATATATATATATATATATATATATATATATATATATATATATATATATATACACACACACACAGACACATATATATATATATATATATATATATATATATATATATATATATATATATATACACACACACACATATATATATATATATATATACACACATATATATATATATATATATATATATATATATATACACACACACATATATATATATATATATATATATATATATATATATATATATATATATATATATACACACACATACACACACCAAGTCTGAGATCACACTACAGTGAGGAAAGGGAAAATTTTCCGATCTTCACTGTACAGCGATCTCACAAAAACACATTGATGAATGGCATTTCTGATGTTAAAGCCGTTCACTCTTCAGCCTGTTTGATTTCATGATAGGAACTCCAGTATCATATAGATTGCTCAGAGGTGATCTATGTTTAGCCTACAAGACAATCTGGGACCCTCCCTTATTAGAGATGCTCCATATCCATAAGTCAAACTCCTTGCGCATTACCTGCTTGAAAGACCTGAATCTAATATGCGACATCAACAAAATCTGCTGGAGAGACAGGTTTGTCTCCCAGAGGCTGCCCCGTCTGTGGAATAGACTTCCCATACATGTCAGAGTACCTCGCTGACCCTCTTCAAGTGCAATTTGATGAGTGGATAGGAATCCACAAATTTGTCCCAGGGGTTCCACCTGTGTCCCTCATTGACAGGGGCAACAAGTGCCGACTGAGGTTTCTTTTTGGGGATAAACTCTTGTCTAAGCTTGTAAGGCATTAGCCTAATAACCTCCTATGATCCTATAATCCTGTATCTTCTACTGAAAATTTGGTTGGCAATTATCAGGTTAATTCTTCTGGAGCTGAAGGAGGTGGTGCTTCCTCCCTGAGTGAACCAGGAACTGGAAATGGAGCAAGACCAAAGCCTTTTTCTTCTAAACCAGGAGAAAATGGCATTGGTGTCACATATGAGGGGATACAGAGCACTGAAACAGCTTGCAGCACTCAGACAGAAGGCTTTCTAGTAGCTAAAAATAAAGGTACTGTTTATACTTATAAAATGACTTATGCTGCTGCATCTTCTTTACCAGCCCAGCATTTAAGAGAAAAGGGACTGGCATTTGGTGTACAGGGGTGAGCACCTAACACAAGAACTTTTGTTGCTCAAAGTTCTGGGGATAAAACATGTTAGCAGCATTTACTTGATAAAACATTTGATTTTAATAGTGTTAGTGAACCAAGTAGAGAACGGACTGTTGTTAACCAAAATGTGAATACTTCTAGTTCTCTTAAAGAAATTATTTTATATATGGAAAAAAACATTGTTTAAAATGAAATCTTTATAAGTTGACAACAAATATTTAAGATGTTGCTTACATTTACAAATTGCACCTCATGGGTTACATGTTTTTAAATGTCCTTTTGGACTGGATATGAATGATGAAATGTACAGGGAATTTATACAAATGTTAGACAGGGATGGTTTTGACGTTATGGAAATGTTTATAAGGTACAATGAAATCAATGTTAATATGTTGCTTAAATGGGTTGAAAAACTGAACAGTAACATTCAGGCTGATTTAATTTTTTGAGCAATGGGAAGGATTTTATGCTAAAGTTGTTTCTAATGTTGAGAAAAAAATTGATAAAGCCTTTGCATGAAAGCAAAAGAAATTAGAGATATTAAACAGTACACAAACAATGAGACACACCCCATTAAAATAGGGGTTTCAATAAGAATAGGAATAAGGTGACTTTTGGTGCAAGTACTGGAGCTTAATATAATAATAGTGTAGATGGGGTAAATGAAGGGACTTCATATTTTAGTGATTCCTGTAACAATAATACTTTTTTCCCTCAAGGAGGTCAGAAAGGCTAGCAAATCGCCAGAAAAGACAGGTGGATTTGGGACAGGATCCCTTACAAGAGTTTTCAAAGTACTAGAGCTAGTAAATGAAGAACCAAAAAGGATTTACTAAAATAAAAATGGTATCATATTCTCTTTTGATGAATACAATATTTATAATTATGCAGATAGACCCATCACAGAAGAACATTTTGCACTTTTTAAAAAAGGTTTGAAGTTTGTACCTTCCAAGCAGTTTAATGTAGTTGACTCCCTTGTAGAATTGAAACGTTTTTACTAGAAAATTAAATTTAGCCCTCTATTTTGTGGAATCACAAGATAGATAGATTAATACCCTCAGAAAAGGGGAATTAGTTAAGAAAAAAAGCACTTTTAAACAACCATTACATTCTTTACTAAATATCTTTGAGAAAACAGTTACTGAATATATTTATAACTTACAGTCTACTAGTAGTAATTAATTTTGTCTTTCCAACCTAAATAAAAGAAAGAGAAAAGTGTTTGAGCTAATGAGAAATGACAAGACCCTTCACATAATCAAACCTGATAAGAGGGGAAGTACAGTGCTTTTTGAATCATCCTAATATTCTAACGTTATGTCTGGTATGTTATATGACACTGAAACCTATTCACCTGTATTGAGGAATGAAACAAACATATCTTACTAAAGAATCAACTCTTATTTAGAAGAATATTTATTAGATCAGAGAATAAGTCCTGAATCATATAACACCCTTAAGTCAGAGAACCCTACAATTCTAACAATATTTGACATCCCCAAACTCCACAAGAAAATGAATCATCCTCCATTTCAACCCATAGTGGCTGCCCAGGGGTCAAAAATTTACCCCCTGGCAGTTTGTGTGGATAGGTGGTTAAAACCAATATACAAAGAAGTTTCACATTTGATTATAGACACTTGGGATTTTTTGGGGGGAGGTTAAATGCTGAATTATGTGATCAGGAACTTATTTTTCTTAGAGTAGATGTTGTGGACTTATTTATGGTCATCCCTATAGAACAAGGATTAGAGGCCTTTTATAACAGCATTGTCTAGTATACTACATTTTTAAATGATACGATCGGTTTAATTTTAGAAGTTATGAGTATGGTCTTAGGAACAATTTCATTTACTTTGAAGTTGAAATCTTTAAACAGATGGTGCTTTGGTGGCCTCTTTGCCCCCATTTTTGCAAATCTTGTTTTACTGGACTCTGAGTTCTTTATTAACATAAGAATGTATGTAAGGTTTCTGGATGATATATTTGTTCTAGGGAGTGGCTCTGCGATACAGATACCCAAGTTTATTGAGTATTTGAATAACACTTCTGACTATCTAAAATTTACTTATAATGTGGGGAAGGATGGGATTAATTATCCTGACACTCTCATTTCTCACACTAACAGAGGATTTAAATCTAAAGTATGTACAAAATCAAGTTTTAGCATCTCCGTTTTTCTAGCTGCCACCCCCTAGCCCAAAAGAAAAGTTTGGTGGAAGGACAATGTATATGTATATCAAGGATGCCCTCCCACCATGAAGATCTAGGGAAAGAACTCGACAAGGTGGTTAATATGTTTTTAGCCAGGGGTTATCTTAGCTCCCTGGTACAAAGTATTACACATCAAGTAGAAGGTGAATGGGGTGCTAGATGTAAGCCATTATTGGGTAATAAGTTACCCCCTAATATCCAAGGCCCAGTAGCACAAAGCTATGAAAAATCTCGAGTAGTTCAATATAGCTCTCAGCATGTTGAAATTAAGAACATTATTTGAAAAAAAATGGAACATTTTAAGGCTAGTCCTAATGTGCTAAACCACCTAGGGAGAGAACTCCTGTTCATTCACAAGACTGGATTCAACATGAAAAAATTGCTTGAGGGAGGGTCAAATAGTCAGAGGTTTGAACATGAAAATAAAGGCACTGTAAAGTGTGGCACGTGCAATCAGTGCTCATTTATTCTTGAAGAGAAAAGTTTGGTTTTAGAAAACAGTCTTCACTCTAAAGTATATTTTTGAAAAGACAGCTGTCATTCAAAACTAGTGGTGTATCTTGCTAAATGTTCAGGATGCCCTGCAATTTATGTAGGGAACACTGAACACAGCCTTTATAAAAGAATATATGAACACTGTTATGATATTTCTAAGCACAATGAAAACAATGGCTTTATTTAAGCACTCAACTACTTGCCTGTCTTTTCCAAAATTTAAATTTGCAATTTTGGATCAAGTCACTTTCAACCCCCGAGGTGTGGATGTTAAAACAGCATTAGAGAATAAATAACTTAGATGGCAACTGCCATGTTGTGACCAGGAATTAATGATTACACATCTATTTAGATTGTTTTGAAGTTGAGAGCAATTAACTACAGTAAAGAGTCACCTAAGGGGTGATTTTTAAAGTTCATTTATTAAGTTTGTATAAGGCATATGTTGATTTAACTGTTGGTTGAATTTTAATGTATTTAGTCATTGTATTTAAATTGTATTTTATGTCTAAATCTTACATGCAATTATTCAATTAGTTACATTCCAAATCAAGTAAATTGCAGTGTGTGGTATTATGGAAAATTCTGATGAAGTCCTTTTTTTAAAGGATGAAAGTGCTAAATAAACATCCTTTTTTAAACCTTATATCTTGTTTGGTAAGTTCCTTGGACTCTGGTTCTAGAGTTATTTTATTTGAAGGTCTGGTTTTACTATAATGCTACACTTTGGGTTTTTATTCTTTACAACAGTAAATGTCCCTGGACAGATTGGAGCAGTGTATTTCATTCCAATGAGCCAGTAGGTGGGTGGATACATGTTTCACCATGAAAGACAACATAATGGGTGATCCTACTAGGGGCTTTGTATTGAGAAGAACACAAAGCTGTCATGGCAGGGCTGTCACAGTTGAAGCACAGCAGGGTCAGGAACTCCTGAAGTGCACATTCCATATGCACCATGGCTATAGGTGGTGTTGCAGCCAGAACAGCACAAGCTATAGAAGAGGAAGCAACATCCACAGACATCCCAGTTGCAATAGTTATGTGCCAAGGAATCCTGAAGTTGACATGTGACAGATGCTAAAGAAACAGGCTTTAAAGCAGTTGAAAAAGAGAACCCACCATAAAGGAGAGCCTACTGAGAAGAGGACATTCCATACCATCAAGGACATCACCAAGGATATCATCATACCCACAGCTGGCACCTACATACTGAGGGATGCTGCATATGATAGTGAGGAACATCATCTGTCTGTGCTGCCCACTGCAACAAATATGGAAAATCTGTCATCCAGTGTGATATGGCTTATGGGTGGAATATTTCCAACAAGGACAACAGTATACAGGCATGACACATTCCAATGTAGGACTGAGTGAGGATGTTATGATGGCCCACATGATATACTACTTTGTGAGTACCAGAAGTCAGGCTGCATATGATGAAATGTTTGGTGTGATAGGGGATATTGCAATAAAGTGCAGTTGCACACTGCAACCCAGATTTGTGATGATGGGCTTTGAGCAGGCATCATATAATGGCATGCATCAGGGACAGTCTCAGGCAAATGCACATGGCTGCCTATTCCACCTGTGCTAGAGCTTATGGCAGCATGTGCAAACATTAGACCTGGGCATTCCCTATCTTGCTGTACCTCCTTCAACATAAAAAGTAAGCAACTACTTGTACTAGCACACCTCCTGCCAGCAGACTTAGGTCCTGCTTGTGACAGTTTATGTCAGCAGTGCCCACAGAGGCCATCCTACTGTATGAGAGCTTCAACCTCCTCCATTTGTGTGGGAAGCCATGCCAGTATGACACCTGTGTCCTTTGTGCACAATAGTCCCAATCACTTTTTTTCCAGCTTTCTGGTCTGTACAGTAACTCATATCTATGTCACTGCCATACACATAGGACCATGTTGAGGGATGGCATCACCTTCTCAGGGCACTGAATAAATCAAGGATGGTGGGTTTGAATGATTTGTGATGTATCCTAATTATTGAATGGAACCGTGTGGACAGGCTCCATGAAGCAGTTGGACATGGCTTACAGCCATCACCTAAGAGGAGTCACCGGTTACAGTGGAGGGTTGCCCTATGCCAGCTCATGAAAAGTAGGAGGCATGCAGTGACACTGATTTAGTGAGGGCTTTAGCCATCTGTGGATGTTGGGAATTCATGGTTGCATGCTCTGTTAATGCCATATTTTTTATGGCCCCATAGCATAATGTATATCATGGGCATTGGGAATACTGACAAGAAATTTCACAAGGCATCACTCTTATATTCATTTCATGGACAGTGCTACCTATTGTAGATTAAAGCAATCTGCATCTGATGTTGCTGCATGTAATGTGTTTTTTCCTTTACCAACATGTTTTCTACAGTAAGGAGGTAAGTGTGTGCTTGACTGCTAGAGCTTGCTGACTCTATGCCTATGGTAGCTGTTTGCTCAGTCACAGGATATGTTGTCATGTGCTACTCCATTTGTTGTTTTTCTATTAACTCAATTGCTGTTTTTTTTGTCAGCTATGTTGACAAATGCATATACTTTTGATATAACCTGCTATTTGTATGTTGTACAAGTCCATCAACATGTGACTTATTATTTGGTTATGCCTGTAGTGTATGGATAACCAGATGATTTTGTTGTACAAGTGCAGACAGCCAATCTATAACTTGAATAACCAAATAATAAGTCACACATTGATGGTCTAGAAGTGCAGACCATCAGTGTATGACTTATTATTTGGTTATTTAAGTTGCACACATAAAATTTACATCATTACAACTGACATCTACTTAACATTTCTCCCCTCTTGTTTTGGTATGTGTACCAGCCTTCATTTTCTTTAGTTTATCCCTCTTTATATTTTTTTGTTCTTTGTTTTTGTAGTATGGCTTGTTTGTAATCATATTTTTATGTCCTTTGTTTTTGTAGTATGGCTTGTTTGCAATCAAGATGTTTTCATGTGCCTTTATTTGTGCATGTGTCATGATGTCTGCTTGCATAACTGCCCTTTTATGGGTTTTTTTTTTTTTTTGTTTGTTTTTTGCCTACCCTGCTACTCGGCCATCATATTATTCCTGTTTTATTATTTGTTCCTACATTTTTAGTATTTCATCAAATATTTACATTATTATTTTTAGATCTGAAGCTTAATTTGCTATTACTTTTTTCCCCTGAAACTGGTAGTAAGGGTGCAGTGGATCACACGTGGGTGATTGTTTCTTTTTTTACTTCCCTTATGCTGCTTTACATGGTTTGGCAGGTTTGCTGTGTTTGGCAAGTCAGATAATATCTATCCATACTAATGCTGCACTAGGTCTTGCAGAGACAATTATACTGTTTTTGAGTAGCACAACTCATGATTCTACATATCGGGACATTTACTCATATTTGTAGAGCTATTAATAAAATATTACCACAGTGTTTTGCTGCAAACACTTATCTTCATCAGATTAGGGCAGTATTGCATAAAACAGCAATTTTCTCATTTTGATGTTGTATTATGGTTCATGTTTGTATCATGCACGTTATACACATAGTCCATCTTTTCACTTTTCAAAAGTTTTTTTTTTTGATTCTATGGAATTTTATATTTCCATAAATAAAAACAGATCTAGCAGCTCATGAAATGTGGTATCTTTGTAGATTTAGTTTTAACAAGCTACCATATTCTGCCTTTCCATACTGATGGGTTTTCAGTGTCTTTTAAAGTAATTGTTCCTATTAGCAATTCCTAATGGAAGACAATTTAAGGCGATCATCAGACTGCAGCATGCTGTGAGAAAAGCAATAAAATTATAACATGACATGAATCTTCATGACTCCCCCCCCCCCCATATCTGTAGGATTAAATGTAAATGAGTCATAGCTGATTAAATGTATCAGCCATTATTAAATGACAACACAAATCTTTGTGTGCCCTACAGTTACGGTTTTAGTTTGCTTCTCTTTGTTAAATTGACAGGATCACTATTTTAGCAAAGCAATTAGTTACTAAGACATGACTGTAAAACTGGTGATGACATGTATTTTCAGTTTTGTGTTTGCATACATCATACGATCAGTACTCATTTTTCATACACATGGTGTTAATTACTACTGTTCATTTAAGTTATTTATACTTTTAGTATGCAAATAATCTACTGGATGCATTTATTGATTAGAAGAAGTAGTTAAACAGAATTAATTGCTACTCTTTTAGGCTGACATAGCTTTCAGTGTGGCAATCAGCCAGTAGGTGCATTTGCCAATCATAAAGTAGAAGCCAAAAGATGTGTGTAGTCATCAGTTGGATGAATTGCTCTAAATGTCAATTGTACACATTTTACCCCTTGGAAATTACTATTCTACCTGTCTCACGCCTGCACATTTCTTATTCAACAAATTATAATTTTTGTGTGCACTATGGGATTTTGCTTATTTTTCACAGAAATGCTGATAAATATGTGGTTTACTTTTGTTGAATAACTGTCATTAAAAAAAAAAAGACACTCAGCTGTTTTAGCTTTAGTCTGTGACCCCCATCAATAAATTGTTAATATTTTCTGCATGTTAAATGTATGACTGATCTCATGCTGGGTATGCCTTTCTCAGAGAGGTCCTGAAAGGGTGAACAGTTGCAATCCGCAGTCAGTTTCAGCTCGAGATGAATTCTATTAGGAATGATTTTGCCATGGTTGAACTGCATCATCTGTATGCATCGTATGAGCATTCCTTGTAGCAATAGTCACCTTGAAATGATATAGAGGGTAAACTGGTACATATCATTATATTAGCAAAACCCGGAAATGTCTACCTTCTCCTGTAGGCAAAAGATAATTTAAAAAAAGGCAGAAATATTTGTACACATGCTATAAGAGATTGCCAAAGTTACTGTTTAGAAACCCTTTTACTGTATTAAAACACCGAACAACCATGCCTATGTACATGGAGCAGTGTAAGGCAGCATTCAGAATGAAGCACTTCCAATATAATTGTACTTTTCACTGTTATATGCTGCTTAAGAGCCCTCTAGGTTTTAATATGCCTAATTTTTTTTCTAAAATGTTTCATATAAAGTAATGCTCATTAGTGAAGGCATTAAAGAATGGTTTCTTTTCCGTATACACTAAAATAATATCTCTTTCTTCATACATATATGATACTTTACATCAGCATTTGACTAAATATTAGCTATGTTCTAAGCAAAGAGAGCAAAGCTCCATTCCTCTAGCATGTGACATAAATGAATACAGAACTAGCATGTTAAAGATACTAGATGTGCTGTCTTAAGGAGGTTTTCTACTCAGGAGCTCACAAGAGTGCCCACAGTATTGCTTGGTAAATCATCCCATCCATTGTTTTCAGGTATAGTGTATTAGCCACTGCTCTCATGATATTGTTTTTTTCCCTCTGCTGGTTATATATCTTTTTGTGAGACATGTAAGATTGGTTAAGGGGGCAAAGCTTACCACCTAATCAGAAGTGAAAACAGTGACAGTATCAGAATGTGTCATTGTGTATCATTTACTGTTTTTTTTACCTTCGATGCTCAGATATTGGTCCCATATCATACCTTATAGTTATATATCCAGCTTTATAAAATGATATAGGAAGACAACAGACATAGACAGACTCATGCATATACACAGAAAACGTGCTCAAACACACAATCAGATATACACAAGAGCAAGCACTCCTGAGCTTGCACACACACACACACACACACACACACACACACACACACACACGCACACACACACACACACACACACACACACACTCATGCACAGAATCATTGTTGCCAAATATCCCTAAGTTGAAGTAGCATCTCTCATGATTCATGTGCTTTGTTGATGGTTTCTGAAGTTACTAATTTAATCAAGTCCTTGATTCAAGAACCCAGTCGCACAAATGTATTATGTTTCCATGTAGGGCAACTGCTGCTTTTTTAACTCTTTCCTTCTTAAATATTTACCTTTCATTCTCAAAGACAGGGTACTGTGCTTCTGGATACCTTTTACTGAAGTTATTTATGAAAAATATTAATATTTGAAGATATTATCTCAACAGAACAGTGACATTTGCTATAATTTCTGTTTTGCTTTTCATGTTACATGATTTTATTGTCAATTACTGTAATATATTTACAGAAGGAATGTTACTCAGATCATTAAAAAAACCTGCAGGATGAAAGCACTCAATCACTTTGAATACGTATTATCGCAACCAGATTTTGCGACCTCTTTTACTTTCTTCACTTTTACTGAAATGGTCTCACTGAAGTGTGATATCAAAGGGTAGACTGGCAGAAGGTCTGTTGGGGATATCGATAGGGGTTTTAAAAAAACTAGTAAGACATAATTTTGAGGTGTGTGGGTAGCGTCCTTGAAAGACGTCCAACATTGAATTCAGTGATTGCAGTGGTTGCGTGTGTGTACGTGTGTTGGGGCTGAAAGGAATGCAGGAGTTATCGTACGATCTGTGGAATGGATTACTTTGTACTGCAGTTCCTTTTGGTAAAGGACTACTACTTCTTCGGCTTTACCTTTTTGTTTTTTTTTTTGTTTTTTTTGGATCATGTATGACAGTATTATGAAGGTTAGAAACAGGTTTGGTGGACTTAGGTAGCTTCATCATTGAAACGGCTGATAAATAATACAGGTTTGAAAACAGAGATTTCCTACTTCACCGACTACAGCATGTGGAAGGAACACGTTCGCAGTAGAATGGGACTCGCTTAACTGACAGGAGATGCTGGCGGCAAAAGGGGAAACCTGTTTTTGAACCTTATCTTATGAGCTGTTTCAATGATAAAGCTTCCTAAAAGTACAAAAGTATTACAGAACACATGTCTCCAACCTTCATAACACTGCAGTGCTACCATTTGACCTAAACAGAAGCAATCAGCATTAGCGCAAATATCTGGTTGCGATAATACGTAAGTACCAGTCTTTCTATTTGATGAAGAAAATGTCTCAGAGACATTACTGGTAACAGCAATTTGTGGTCTTTAGATTGTAAAAAAAAGGTAGAGAATATAACTGATGAACTTAGCATCTGTTCTTATCAGTTTAACCTATACTTGTATCTTAGTGTTCTTTCATAGGTAAATGTGCCAAAGCAGTTTCTCTAATGAGTTGTTAACTTTTGTGGCAGCATCACTTTATTTCATTGTTTCTTTATCCCTTCTGGAGGGGAAGTGGATTCTAAGACCCCTTGTCTCCTGTTTAATCTTTTTTAGATCTACCTTGAGGATGGGAGGAAGGCTTCATGGAGTAGGGGGTCAGCTACTTCATTAACCATAACCAGAGGACCACAACATTTCAACACCCAGTGCCTGGAAAGATTTCTCCAGAAAACAAAGACTTTATCCTGAAAGAACAATTCTGATGAAGTCCTGTCAAGCAGGATGAAAGCACTCAATCACTTTGAATAAAGTTTTGTATGCAGTTATATTCATGGAACTGGGAGTCTTTATGGTCCTATGCAGCCTGTCTTAGCCTGTGGTTTACAGTTACTTCATATTTTGGATTAGATGCTGTTGGGGACCACTTTACATTGTGTATTGTGTTTAGTTTCTCTAATGAGGTCATAGAACACTCAGTCCAATACAGGTTATCACTGCCCAGATTCACTGCTAGGGAGAGCTGAAAGCCAAGCTACAGGAAGTTCTGAACTACATCTGTGGTCAGGAACTTAATCTAGAATTGTGGAGGGCAAATTACAAAACTCTGAATAAGCTAATATCACACACTGGTTTCATGGGTTTACGTGAGATTTTCAGAGTTTGGTGAGGTTCTACTAATACTTGTAGCTTGGAGGTCACTCTTGGTGGGTGGAAGAACATTTATCTTTCCTCTAAAACTGGGAGTGGTTTGTTTACTATGGAGCACCCCACACATGCACTCTATTAAGTACACCATATATCTGGTATTGAATGTGATCAAATTACGAATAACATAAAAATGTTTACAGTTTTTACTGGCAAATGAATCTGCAGTTAGAACTAAAGAATAGTTCTTATATGTACCACACTGTCTACTATCCTGTATATCAAAAAGTGGTGGCTTTGAAGTCTAAGGTTTGCTATCCGATGGTTGAAATATTGTGCCAGAAACTTATGTTTACAGAATCTGAATTTACTCTCATTGTAAAGAATATTAGTAAGAGCATTGTGTGTTAGTACAACTGGACAATGCTTTTGAATACTTTTTGATATATAAAGTATTGTTGCTATAAGCTGTCATAGAATTTAAGATGTCATTCTTCAGCCTTTCATCTTTGTTTTTGTATCTCAATAAATTTATTCATGGATTTCCAAACATTTTACTTCTTTTTTTTCACAATTTCTAAATCTTGTGTTGCATAACCCCTATGTACAAATCTGTAAATTAGATCCTGTGAAAAGGTTTCGTAGATGGTTGTAGTACAACAAATATGCTTAATCCTTATTTACTGAGATCTGGGTTCATTTTTAAATATTTGTATAGTGTGACAGCTATTATAATGTAATACAGAATTTTTTTGAAAATGGCTTTCTATATAAAGAAGTAACTAATTCCCCATCCAAAACTTTGGAGATTTCAGTTTAAAAAATAAATGGAAAAAGCTTTGTTCTTATACTGAAAGTAATCCTAAACTTGTTAGTGTTTAAACATTGCTCAGCTTTGGATAACGCCTGTTGATCAGCTGTCCTTACTATCCAACAATTATCTATGTACCTTATCCAGATATCCATAGATCCTAGAAAGTTGTTCTGAAATGGGTCACAAATATAACACACTTAAAAAAAATCCCATGAACAGATCCACATATATTTGGATGACAGTTCTCCTCATTGTAGCACTGCTGAGCTCTAAAAAGTTTTCCTTTTTGTAATAAAACACAGTTTCAGTAAGCACCATCTCTTTGAGATGTACAAGGAAGTCTTTAAATTCAGATGTCATAGGGAATGGATGTACTTAATGAATTGACATTAAAGCTTCATATGTGCCAGTGTCAGTCAACCACCATTTCAGAAACAAATTTCAAAAATTCTCTGGAGTCTTTAATCCTGGAATGGACTAAAGGCAATAATGGTTTAAATAATTTTCAAAAAATAAGGTTAAAGGCTCATGGTTTTAAAAATGAATATTGGTATAAAATATTTCTCTAATATTTCCAGACGTATTTTACTCTTTTGCACAATGGGTCATTACAATCGTGAAAATAAGGAAGTGTAGGGTGGAAAAGCACCTTACTGAGGCATGCTAACCTTAAACATGACCTTGATACTGCCCCCAATTCTAACCTGACACCTTACCTTACAAATACCCTATCTGTAACACTACCACTAGTCAGACAAATTTGGGATGAATGTAATGGTAATGTTTCACTTTTAGTGATCAGATCTTTGATTGTTGTTCCTTTTGCTTTTTTACTTTTTATTGTTTTGGGGTTTCAAAATGAAATTTCAAAGTATTTCTATTCAGTGCATTGATTTTATATCATGGATTCATATGTATATGTATATGTGGGATCCCTTTTAAATCTTGAAATACTGAAAGATCGACTTTCAGAATCTCGAGACTAAAATATCGAAAGTGCAGTTAAATGAAACTGGACTTTACCGAGTGTTATATTATCAAATCTGCTGTTGGTGTGGTGTGTTATGGTTTGTGTTTGCAGTGCATTGTGGTCTGAGAGTTGGATATGGCAGACGATGGGTGGCTATGTATGGAGATTCAGGTAGGTTGTAAGTGTTTAAGGGTTTTGGGCAGGGACTTTTGTTTTTTTAGTTTTGTGAGAAGTTTTGGGAGTTGGATGGGTTAGATGGGTGAGTTTGTGTGCGTGTTAGTGCTGAAGGTGGTTTTGAATGTGCATAATGTGTGTTTTTTGAGTGTATGTGTGATGGTGTGCAGAGTAAGTGTAGGATGTGTAAAGGTAGTTTTTGTTTGTAGTTTGTGGTGGTGCAACCTCAGGGGTTGGTATATATAAGTGGGTGGGGTGTGGTGGGGTGCAGCTTATACATAGGTTTTGTTGGTGTGTGTTTTTAGTGTCTTAGAATTTAGTGAGGAGGTGGTGTTTCTGATGATGTGGTGGAAGTTATATTAAAAAACTAAACGTCGCTTACAAAAAATTTGTTATTATGAATTTTCAGTATAGTGACATACTTTTTTAAATAATTTGGTATAGTGGACGTTCTGTGTTAAGTCTCGAGATACTGAATGTCAATCTTTCAGTCTTTCGAGATTTAAAAGTAGACCCATTTATGTATGTGTGTGTGTGTATATATATGGGTTCACTTCAAAATCCTGAAAGCTCAAAATCCTGAATCTCAAAATCCCGAGCTCAAATTCCTGAAAGCTCAAAATACTGAAAACTCATAATACTGAATCTCATAATACTGAAAAACATATAGGACACCAACACTGATGTGTGATTGTGTGGACGTTCGGGTTAGGGCGCGGGTCAGGCAAGTTTGCGATTGAGATGGACGTTAGGGTTAGGGGCGGGTTAAGTGAGTTAGGGTTAGGGCGCGGGTGAGGTGAGTGTGCAATAGTGACAGAATTTGAGGTTAGGGATGGGTTAAGTGAGTTAGAGTTAGGACGCGGGTGAGGTGAATGTGTGATAGTGACGGACCTTAGGGTTAGGTTCTGGGTTAAGGTAAGTGGATAAATAGTAGTGTATGTGCAGTGTAGTGTAACTGCAATACAGTCAGTGTTGGTGTCCTGTATGTTTTTCGGTATTATGAGATTCAGAGTTATGAGTTTTCAGTATTTTGAGCTTTCAGGATTTTGAGTTCGGGATTTTGAGCTTTAGGCTTTTGAAGTGAACCCTTATACATATATATATATATATATATATATATATACATATATATATATATATATATATATATATATATATATATATATATATATATATATATATATATATATATATATATATATATATATATATATATATATATATATATATATATATATATATACACTTAGTCGACCGCACTATTTTTGACAACGAAAAGTCAAACACGGCAATGTCGAACTTTAAAAGCAAGCCTAGGAATGGGTTTTAACATGGGTCGAGATAGGGGTTCACTGCTATTGCCAAACTACAAACCTCGCTCCTATCTCAACGCATGTTAAAACCCGTTCCTAGGCTTGCTTTTAAAGTTCAACATTGTCATGTTCGACTTTCCGTTGTCGAACATAGTGCGGTCGACCGAGTGTCATTCGAAATAATGATAGTAAACCATATATATATATATATATATATATATATATATATATATATATATATATATATAAATACCCCTCCCTATATCCTATATGCTGAATGTTTTTTTAATAACATTCCATCATTGGGCCAGATCCATTTTAAAACTGGTTTGTATTTGTAGTGTCATATAACAGTGCAGGTTTAGAAATATCCTGCTTTCCTGCATTGTTATGAGAATTTGAACTATGTCAGCTTTGTGTAAAAATAAGGGGTTTTGGGGGGGATTTGAGGACAACTTTTATTTAAGGACACTGGCAGTCTTTGTCAGTATGATTGCAGAACAATGTGGGTAGCGAAGTTTTTCATTGCATATTATGTTTTCCAGTCACAAGCTTTGCATGTTTAGAGAACAAAGTGTAGGGGTGCAGATGAGATTTTTTTGTACTACTGGATTTATGACTGAATCTAAAAAAGTCATAAATAGATTCAGTGTTATAAAAATCTGCTGCTACTATAAATCTCGATTTTATCCAAGAGTTTGTTAATTTTTGTTAGAGATATTAAGCAAATATCAAGTCAAGAATAATGAAGCAATGTTTATTAGACTAGATGTCATTTTTCTTTATACCAGTATTGATCAAGAAAAAAGTGTTGATTTTATGAGAAAATATTTAATTACATTTACTGAATTTAGTAATCATTATATTAACAGCATTTGTTTGTCACTAAAAATTGTATTAGAAAGTAAATTTTTCACCTTTGATGGTAAATTTTACAGACAAAATAAAGGGGAGGAAATGGGTGCCAGAGTAGATCCTGGGTTTGCTAATTTGGTAATGGGGTGGTGGGAAGAACAATTTTAAGGACTCAGCCCCTTTTTAGCAAAGTATATATTTACAGATGTTACATAGATATTTTTTTTGAGTGGAACAAAAGAAAAAAATGGTACATTTTGGAATTCTTTTGAATATTAGTACTAGCTTTTTGTCTTTCACTATAGGTTAATAAGGTGATACATTTAATTTTTTACATTTATCTATCAGTCAGGACATGACAAATCACAGTTTTCACTGTATAATTTAGAGAAAAGACTCTTTTCTCAATTAATTATTTACATCAGGATAGTCAGCATCCTTTTCATATGAAAAAGAAAAATAAAAGACTGAGCAGGATTATTAGTGATGACAAAGAATTTGAGGTCAAAGTTAAGGTCCTGAAAAAGTTACTTTTGAATAGAGGATATCAGGACAATATCTTGGCTACTGTTGTTTCCAAAATCAAGAATATTAGGTGGGTTAAGTTAAACCCATTTTGAGACATGGACTTTCACAGTTTGAGGTGAGAGAAACAAATAAAAGTGTTTCAACAGAGCTTTTCCTCTTGTCATTTCTTTCTATACTGGTGTTATAAAGGAAACGTTATTAGACAATTAGAAAATAATATTAAACAACAAAGATCACATAATATCAGGACATTTTTTGAAAGTGCTGTCAACAACGCAATTAATTCTGTAAAAGTATTTGGCACCTGTTGATGTAATAGTTGCAATTATTGTAGATTCAGTGGGGAGGGTTAAGTGTTTTTATTAAGCATACAAACAGGCATATTTGGGTGAGGGGTAGGTTTACTTGTAATTTCAAAAGAGTAGTATACTTAGACTATTGTGAGTCCTGTTTTATGTAGGAAAAATGATTCATAAGCTCTCAGAAAGAGTTTTCAAACATCTTGCAACATCTCTCAGCTATTAAAATAGCTAAAACAGCTAAAAAATAAGGACTTCAATAAAGCTTTACCTAAATCTTTTCTGTGTTCTGAAAATTTTAAGAAATATACATTTATTTTTAAATAGTGTAAAATTATTTTACTACAAGATGCCTTTAACACACAACTTTAATGCAAGGAAGCAACATGGCAAATTATTTTGACTGTCAGCAAATCACTAGGACTTAATGATTACATTAATATTAAATGTTTTTTTTAAACCCAAAGGTTCTAAAGTAGAGAACTGTTTTTGATGGTTCTTTTTGAATGTAATTTATTTTTTTTTTTAAGATATTCAAGCAATGACTTTATTAGATATTCCCTGGGATTCATTAATGCCTATACAAAGTATATACTAAGTGTACACCATTCTAAGTGAACAGACAACACAAGCATAACTCACACTTTCTTCCTACTAATTGTAGTTTTCCTAATTGTCTTGCAGCT